>NW_027366062.1:0-22500 GCF_046119375.1 Phyllobates terribilis
AAGGATTTGGATTTCTGGATCACGGAATGAATTATCTATATGATGGACTACTTGCTAGAGATGGGGTGCCCCTTACGAAGACTGGAAAACATGTATTTGGAAGTCGCCTTGCTACACTCATCAGGAGAGCTTTAAACTAGATCAATGTGGGAAGGGAAGCAAAAGGCCAGAAAAAGCCATACAGCTGACAAATACTATTGAGATCTCTGCTATTGGAAGCGGAAAGGAAGAACAAAGACAAAAAAATCTAAGTAATAAAAATATGGGAGGAAGAGAAACCAATCACAAACTAAAATGTTTTTATACAAATGCACAAAGCATGGGCAACAAACAAGGAGAATTGGAACTACTAACGCAGGAAAAGAAATATGATGTCATTGGAATCACTGAAACTTGGTGGGACGATACACATGATTGGAATACAAGGCTAAAAGGATACAACTTATTTGCAAGAAGCAGACTTGATAAACGAGGAGGAGGTGTCGCATTGTATGTTAGAAAAGCGTATATCTGCAGAGAGATTGAAGCAGAGACTGGGAGTTCTGTGGAAAGTGTTTGGGTAAGAATACAAGGAGAGAACAACGGAAAGGACACCATTGTAGGCATTTACTACAGGCCACCTGGGCAAGCTGAAGATATGGATGAACTCTTTATGTATCAAATGACCAAGTTCTCCAAAAAATATGATGTAGTGGTCATGGGAGATTTCAACTATCCATACATTTGTTGGGAATCTCTCTCAAGTAAAACTAACAGGTCAAGCAAATTCTTATCCTCTCTTGCTGACAACTTTATCTTCCAAAAGGTAGGGGAGAAAACAAGGGGATCTGCTACTTTGGATCTAATCCTTATAAACAGGGAGGAAATGGTTGAGGAGATAAAAGTGGCTGGGACCCTAGGAAGCAGCGATCATGCTATTATAGAATTTTGGATAACTAGAGGAGGAAGACATGTGAAGACTCAAACTTCAAGGTTAGATTTTAAATAGGCAGATTTTAAGAGACTCAGAAAGAGAATAGGAGGGATCCAATGGCTGGATGTCCTTAAGGACAAAAATGTCCAGGAAGGATGGGAAATTTTTAAAAATGAGATTCTCAAAGCACAATCGTTAACAATCCCGAAAAGTAGGAAGAATGGGAAGCATTTAAGGAAACCAGGATGGATGAACACAGAACTTAAACACATGCTAAAAAGAAAGAAAGAAATGTTTATCAAATGCAAAGAAGGAGTCATATCTAAAGAAGATTATAATGCAGTCTGCAGATCCTGCAGGGCACGTATCAGGTCAGCTAAAGCTGACAATGAATTAAGGCTTGCAAGAGATGTCAAAAGCAATAAAAAAGGATTTTGAGGGTATGTCAAAAGTAAAAGAAAAGTCAATGATGCTATAGGATTTTTACAGGATGAAAATGGTGAAATGGTAAGAAAGGATGTTGAGAAGGCCGAACTTTTTAATTCCTATTTTGCATCTGTTTTCTCTCAGAAAGAAAATGGAACATCAACTGATCTTCACTGTCCTATTAAAGGAATTGAAGAATCCAGGTTATCTGTAAACAGAAAGATTGTGAGGGAATATTTAGCTAACATAAATGAGTTCAAGTCTCCAGGTCCAGATGAATTAAACCCCAGAGTACTGAAGGAGATCGTAGAAGAAATTTTAGAACCACTCTCCATAATCTTTGAAAATTCTTGGAGAACAGGAGAAATCCCAGAAGACTGGAGAAGAGCAAATGTTGTTCCTATCTTCAAAAAGGGGAAGAAAGTGGACCCAGGGAACTATAGGCCGGTGAGTCTGACTTCTATACCAGGAAAGATCTTTGAACAAATTATTAAACAACATGTATGTAAGTACCTGGATAAGAATGAAGTGATTAACCAGAGTCAGCATGGGTTTGTAACTAACAAATCAAGTCAGACTAACTTAATTTCCTTCTATGACAGAATCACTGACTGGGTGGATCAGGGAAATTGTTAAGGGGACGGTTGCAAACAACTTTTATTCAATAATGGAAAGCAACCTTACACAGGGTCCGCGATGCAGCCTGGTGGACTGCGGCCAAACACCTTCCGGGTGAGAAGGTAAAACAACCAACTTAAATAACAATCCCTTCCGTGTTACTGCACACCGGAACGGGAATAGGGATTCGCACTATCTCCGTTAACAGCACGAGAGATGTGCGATAAATAATATATCTGTAGCCCTGTTAACTGCACAGGGACTACACAGCAGACGCTAGGATGCGTGTGTGACTCACGTCGGCGAATATGTGCTCCCAGCCGGCGTGCTACCGCACTGAGGAGTATCTCTCCACGTGGCTTACAGGCGGTGCTGGGAATAGGGTGTCTGCAGACTGCTCGGGGTGTATGGCGACCCCTTTGTCGGAGCCAGACTGTCAGATGAAGCTACCTGCCTATTTCATCTAAGCCTGCCTATTTCCACTAAACCTGCCTGCCAGAAACTAAAGCACACCTGGAGCCCAAAAGACCAAGCGTCCACACAACACCATCACAGCTCAATGATCAGAGCGCGCCGCCATGTTTGTGGGCGGGCTATTTAAAGATTAAGCCCTGCCCACCGTCGCACTATTGGTGACGTCACCCGCAACCAATCAGGCGGCGCCAGGTCACCGGATCAGCTGACTCCCAAACCACCAATCACGGTCCACCATGTCACAGGCATGCTCAGTGCAGAGAATCCTGGACTTAAGCTTTAGCAGCCCTGTTTCCCTCCGCAACCTATCCTTCATGTTGCTAGGAACAAAGACCAAAGAGACAACCTGTACATCTCGTGCACCAGCTAGGCGTTGGGACTGATGATGATGTTGAGCAGCATCATCCCTGGCTGGACTGGAATGGGAGACTACAGAATCCACTGATGGTTCTGAACCTATTTCAAATCTAGCAAACACCTGACGCCTAACAGAAATGCCGTAGATATAGTATATCTTGACTTCAGCAAAGTATTTGACAAAGTATCTCACACCATCCTTATTGAAAAAATGACCAAGTATTGAAAGGACAAGGCAACTGTTAGGTGGATTCATAACTGGCTTAGTGATCGGACTCAACGGGTGGTCGTAAATGGCTTCACATCCAGCTGGATGAATGTCTGAAGTGGGGTACCACGGGGCTCTGTCCTGGGACCTGTATTGTTCAACATCTTTATCAATGATTTAGATGAAGGAATTGAGGGTAAACTGATTAAATTTGCTGATGACACAAAGCTAGGAGGGATAGCTAACACTAGAGAAGAGAGAGACAGGATTCAAAAAGACCTAAATAAACTGGAGCAGTGGGCAGCAAGTAACAGAATGTTTTTTAACAGGGAAAAATTCAAAGTACTACATCTGGGCAATAAAAATGAAAAAAGCATGTACAAAATGGGAGGAATAGAGCTAAGCAACAGTACATGTGAAAAATACTTAGTTATACTAATAGATCATAGACTGAACATGAGTAAACAGTGTGATGCAGCAGCTAAAAAAGACAAATACAATTCTGGGATGTTTTAACAGAAGCATACAATCTAGATCATGTGAAGTCATTATCGGACTTTACTCCTCCTTGTTCAGACCTCATCTGGTATACTGTGTCCAGTTTTGGGCACCACATTTTAAAAAAGACATCGACAAACTGGAGCAAGTTCAGAGAAGAGCGACCAGAATGGTGACCGGTCTGCAACCATGTCCTATGAGGAACGGTTGCAGGATTTGGGAATGTTTAGCTTGCAAAAAAGAAGACTGAGAGGAGACTTAATAGCTGTCTACAAATATGTCAAGGGCTGTCACATTGTAGAAGGATCATCTTTATTCTCATTTGCACAAGAAGCAATGGGATGAAACTGAATGGGAGGAGACACAGATTAGATATTAGAAAAAACTTTTTGACAGTTAGGATGATCAACGAGTGGAACAGGCTGCCACGAGAGGTGGTGAGTTCTCCTTCAATGGACGTCTTCAAGCAGAGGCTGGACAGACATCTGTCTGAGATGATTTAGTGAATCCTGCTTTGAGCTGGGGGTTGGACCAGATGAGCCAGGAGGTCCCTTCCAACTCTACAATTGTATGATTCTATGAATCTGAGTATTTTGTTTGTTTTATGGATAGATTTGAAGCTTTTATTGGGAACATTTTACATAACATTTTGGATCATATTTATCTGGTGCTCTATGCTGAGCACTTATTTTGAAGTTTCCATTGAAATCTCTGGGTGACGTGATTCAGGTGACACCCCCCAGTGGATCCATTCATTATAATGAGGCAGCAGAGTTACTCTTCTGGGCTCCATCTTACCTCTGTTCAGCGTCGTCCTACTTTTCAGAGGTGTCCAAAACTGCGGCCGATCGCGCATTTATGCACACCTAAAAAGACGGACAATACCGACTCACAGGCCAGACAGCGTCCAGTGTTGCCATCTGCCTTGTTTTAGGGAATCGTCCTCTGGGACAGTCATGTAAGGGCTTGTTTTTTGCGGGACGATTTGACGTTTTTATTGGTACCATTTTTGGTCACATGTCATTTTTTGATTGCTTTCTATTCTAAATTTGGGGAGGGAAAATAAACAAAAACTGGCAATTCAGGAATTGTGTTTTTTTTTTTTTTTTTTTTATGCCGTTCCGCGTGTGGTAAAATTGATAAGGCAGAGTTATTCTTCAGCTCTGTACGTTTACAGCGGTACCACATTAATAGCGTTTTTATACAAAAAATATATATATATTTTGCATCGCTTTATTCTGAGAGCTATAATTTTTTTATCTTTCCACTGATGGGGCTGTATGGCGGCTTGTTTCTTGTGGGACAAGATGACGTTTTCAGCGGTACTAATTTTATATATATTTGTTTTTTTTATCGTGTTTCATTCCCCTTTTTTTCCCAGTGGCATGATGATAAAGCATCGTTAGCCTCGTTTTTTTAAGTTTTTTTTGTGCGGCGTTCACTGAAGGGGTTAACTAGTGTGACACTTTTATAGGTCGGGTTGTTCCAGACTCGGCAATACCAAATATGTGTACTTTTTTTTATTTTATTTATTTTTTACATAAAAATGTGTATTTATTAGTGAATATTTTTTTAAAATTATTATTATTTATTTAATTTTTTTTACATATTTTTACACATTTTTTGCCATTTATTTTTTACTTTTTACTTAGTCCCTTTATGGGACCTTCACTTGTTTCTCTTTGATCACAGATATAATGTATTGCAATGTACTAGATTGCAGTGCATTCATTATACCTTTAGTGAAAGCTCCTGAGCCCATGCTGTGAGCATGGTTTCAGCAGCTTTCCGTAGCTTGGTGACCCGGGGGTCGTCATGACGACCCCTGGTCACCATGGCAATGATTGGGCCCCACGACATCGCAGGGCCACCGATCTGTCAGCGGATTTAACAGCCAGGGATGGTGCTGACACGGCTACTAGCTGTTTAGTGCCGGAGCTCAGCCACTGGTGGTGCTGAACTCCGGCACTGATCGGGCTGGAGACGCTGATATTTCAGCATCTTCTGCACGATCATGCTGAGATCGGTCAGTCAGATTGACTGACCGATCGCAGCGATCTAGGTGTGCGGACCGACCATATGGCTCCCTGCACCCCATCTTGTGCTGCTCAGCTGTCACAGATAGCTGTCCACACGTATCTGTCACTGCGTGTTTACACGCTGTGACAGTTTAAAGCCATAACGGACACTGCACGGCAAGAAGCATTAACTTACACCTGCTCATGCCGTGCAGTGTCCGTCATTGGGCGTTATGGGGTTAATACCGCTGTCAAGTGTGATGGTGACATGTAACAGACTTTAACATAATGGCCATCAGTTCTAATGAACATGGGGCCACCGTGCAGTATGAATGCAGATTGACGAAGGGTTACCTTGACTGCCGGATGACCACTTTAAAAAAATATATATATGGCTCTCAGAATATGGTGACAAAAGCCAAATTGTTTTTGTAAATGTTTTTATTTTATTTTTAATTAGTAAATCATGAATAGAAATATATAGATTTGGGATCCCGTAACCATACTGACCCATAGAGCAAAGGTAACAGATCACCACCTGATTACCACAAAGTAAGCGGCGCTAGTACAAAACCTTGAAAAAGAAAATGTGGAATTACAGTTTTTTTCCTCACCGTTTCCACTTATTTCATAGAATAAGTTGTGTTCTGCAAAAAAACAAGCCCTCTTGCGGCTATGTCGAAATATTAGAAAGGTTATGGTTCTTGTTACAAGGAGAGGAAAAAGTAAGTTACAATATCCTGGGGAAAAGCTCTGTGTCTGCCTCCTGAAAACCTCCAGCTCAGGGTTTGTTACCCGACCGACGACATGTTTAACAGATTCCTTTGACTAAACCACCCTTCACATGTCCATATAATACCGGTACTGGAAAAATGGTACCGGTGTCATAAGTATTTTGGATCAGTGTGTCATCCGTGTGCCATCAGTGTTCCATCCGTGTGCAATTCATTTTTTTTCCACCATGACTTAAATATCAATTCCAAAGCTTCTCCTATACTTTGCAGTGTTAAACATGTACAGCACACGGTTGTCACAAGGATGTTTCACACGGAGCCAGAAATGTGTATTGGCCCTTGTAATCCATGCGGACGGGTCTCATGCAAAGATCTCCATAGATTATGATAGGTATGTGTGCATACGTGTCTTCAGTACATGTGAAAGCGAATGCCACACGTGCTGAAAACATGTACATGTGAAGGAAGCTTTACACACTGTGTGAACAAGTATGAAAAGTCACCTCTTAATCATTGAATTAAGGTTTTCTCTTTTGGTTCATTGCCATGGGTATAAAATCCAGCATCTAAGCATGTAGTCTGCCTGTGCGAACAGTTGTGATAAAATGGCTCGTTCTAAAGAGCTCCCTGAATTCAGCATCTTGCTGTCATATGTTGTCACAAGTCAGTTCATGAAAGTTCAAATAAGACATGGCTGGGTGAGTTTGGTGTGGAAGAACATGACTGACCCTTCAAGAGACCTAACCTCAACTCCCTCAGATAGATACCTTTTGGATTAACCAGAGATTACAAGCCAGGTCCCCTTGTCCAACATCAGTGTCTGACCTGATAACTGCTCTTCTGGAAGAATGGACAACAAATTGCACAGAAATATCCCCAATTTTTTTTTTTAGAGTGGAAGCTTTATTAGCTGCAAAGGGAGATCAACTCCATGTTAATGACCCTGGATTTAAAAAGGAATGTCATAAAATTTCCTCCAGGAGTAATGTGTATGTGTCCCAATAATTTTATCCCTACAGTGTGTAATAGGTTCTGCTTCTTCCATGGTGAGAGGTGGAGACTGCTTCTCTGATGATGTGTAAATCTGGAGGTGAATGAGAATCATAATCAGTTTTGTTATATATTTTAGGAAGGACGTCCAGAATAAGAGGCAGAAAGCGTCCGATTATTGAGGACGACAGTGAGGAGGAGGTGCAGCCAACGTAAGCACTAAATACGACTATCATTCGTTACATTGTATTGTAAGGCTATGTTCACATGTCTGGTAGTTATACCTGTTTTTGGATTTGTTAGGGGCGATAAAAAATGAAAAGATACAATGCAAAAATAGTTCATTCAAATAAGGACGGGAATGTCTTAAATTGTTTTCTTTTTTACTGCAATCTGTTTTTTAGCAGGATCATGTGCCGATTTGCCATGAGCGTTACCCGTTGGCCATCGCTCATAGCAGATGATCATTTTAACCATGTGTAGCACAAGTGATCGGATGAAAGCACCTTCAATTCTTCTAAGGAAACTATTAAGGCCAGAAAAAAGTAAAAAAAAAATGTTTGTTTTTTTTTAAAAATATAAACGTTCAAATCACCCCCCTTTTGCCCCATTCAAAAAAAATGAATAATAAAACTAAAATATACATATATTGCTGCATTCTGAATCGCCCGATCTATCAAGATATAAAAAGAATTAATCCAAATGGTAAACTGTGTAACGAGAAAAAAAATCAAAACACCAGAATTAAGTTTTTTTGGTCGCTGCAACATCGCAATAAAACGCAATCACAAGCGATTAAAACATTATATCTACCTAAAAATATTATCAATAAAACCTTCAGCTCAGCGTGCGAAAAATAAGCCCTCACCCAGCCCCAGATCCTGAAAAAGGGAGACGCTACGGGTCTCGGAATATGGCGCCATTATAATTTTTTTTACAAACTTTAGAATTTATTTCACCACTTTAAAAAAAATAACCTATTCATGTTTGGTATCTACAAACTCATAATGACCTGGAGAATCATAATTGCAGGTCAGTTTTAGCATTTAGTGAACATGGTAAAAAAAAAAAACAACCAAGAGACAAGTGTAGAATTATACTTTTTTTTGCAATTTTGACGCACTTTTGAATTTTTTCCTTTTTCTCCAGTACACGACATTGTAAAACCAATGATGTCGTTCAAAATTACAATTCGTCCCAGAAAAAATAAACCATCACAGGGACATATTAAAAAATAAAAAAGTTATGCCTCTGGGAAAAAGGGGAGCGAAAAACGGAAAATCCCAAGGTCGTGAAAGGGTTAAAGGACAGAAATCCTCAGCTATAGTGATTGAACAGTACCACCACATACCACCATAGCATTACTGAATCTCTCTATACCATGTGTGGTTAATACCGTAACTAATACTGCCATATAGTTACTAAATTATACTTTTATAACATGATTTTAGAACCACCATACTGTAACTGAAAAACAGCATCATATTGTGACTTTATCACTTGGGGTCTGAGCTGTTTTGATGCCCAGCGATCAAAAAGTTATTTAATTCTAAATGCCCTCAGACTCATGAGATAGAAGTTGGCTAAACCCGGTGATTTTGGCTTGAATCGGTTAGCTTCCTAACGTCTGTGGGGACAGGCCTGATTCTAGCTTTTTTTTTTGGTGCCCAAGGCGAAAATTCAAGTGGCACCCCTCCCAGCAGTTCATGGTATACCTGCAGTGAATAAACACAATCCCATCATTGTTTTTTAGGTTTTGCTTTTAAGATATTCATTATGTGGTAAAAGTGACGTGTGAACATGATTCTCCAGGTCTTTGTGATTACAGTAATCCCAAACTTTCAGAGATTCTTATTTTTGTTAAAAAAAACAACATTTAGCTTGTGATGCTCTTTTAAGGACCTGTTAGAACAATAAAAATATATCTATGAAGCTATGTGAGGGCTGTTTTTTGCATAGTAAGTTGAAATATTTTTTGCTATCAATTCAGGGTGCATACATTTGGATGGCTTTTTGCTGTAAGAGGTGTGGTGACAAAAAAAAGTAGTTCTTCTATTTTTTTTTCTCTTTACTGCATATGTTAGTTCTTTTTATATTTTGATAGATCAGACTTTTAAGGATGTGGACATACCAAATTTTTTTTAATTGTTTAATTTTTTTTTAATGAGGGAAGACCGCACCAGATCCATGATCATTAAATGAATACATCACCAGAACATTCCATCAGTACATGAATGGCACCAGCATCCTCATCAGTACTTAGATACAGCACCAAAACAACCATTAATACACTAATTCATTATTAAAACCATAATCGGTAATTGAATATAGCACTGGGACCATCATTATTAATTGAATACATCGCCAGAACCACCAACTGCACATGAATACAGTGAAGAGCAAAAGAGTATCAATCTTTTGAACTTTTGACTTTCAGGCTCCATATCTCACCATCCACTACTTATTTTATTGTGAGACTACCCTCATTTTATAGACAATCATCTTGTCTATCTCATATATAAACTTGAGTTGCAACTATTTGGCATATGATTAATTATGCAGATTCTTGTCATGTCACTGCACTGTTACTGTTTTGCTCCTAAAAATCTAAATACAATTTTTTATTATTTTATTAGTATTTTGTAAATCCACCTTTGGCTTTCAACACTGCCTGAATCCTTCTGGGCATGCTCTCGATCAGATTCAAACATGTCTTGACCGACATCTAATTTCGGGTCTCTTTTACATGTTCCCAGTTGGTGCATGCTCTTCGACTCGCTTGGATATGTATATAGTTTTTTATTCCATTCTACCCACAAGTGTTAAATTGGATTAAGGTCTGAGGTCTGTGGGGGCCAATCCAGCACTTCGACTTCATTGTCATTGAACCATTTATTTGCCAATCTCAACATATGCTTTGGTTCGTTGTCCTACTGGAACACTATGTTGTCCTTTTCATACCGATGGTACTCGAGTGTACAAAGTAATTAGTCTTGTAGGATACTCACATATAGCTCAGCATTGAGACCACCATCGATTCTGGTAAAGTATCCAACGCCTTTAGCTGTGAAACAACCCCATATCATCAGGCTTCCTTCACCGAACTTGACAGTTCCTTCAATTTCTCCATCCTTTAGCCCCATTTTCCTTTGTTTCTTCCAGACCCATTTTCACCCATCATAGCCTAGTCTATTGACTTTTGTCCCATAGCTCCAAACCACCCGTTTCCTATCTTCTACAGTTCACTTTTCATACCTTTTTGCAAACTTGTGTCGACGCTTCTTATGATGATATTGAAGTCGATGCTTCTTCATCTTTTTTTGAGCCACCATTCAAGACTTGTGTAACATGCGTTACACGGTGCTTGCATAGACATCTGTGATCTCACTATTACGAAACTTACAAGTCACTCCAGCCTGTGATATTGGAAGCAGACTTTGCATCCGTAAGTATGGCAAAAGAGGTGACGGGGAATGCATGATTGGAGCAGTAGGCTGGTACTCAAAAGGAGTTGGATATGCTGGAGACGTTGAAATGGTCTGGGAAGAAGCTCTCCCTGAAGGACGATACATTGCATACCGCATAGACTGCTCTTATCTAGGAGAGGCATCTGAGGTATCAGTGAGGAAGTGGTGGGTGCTGCCTTTCATGGTAATTGTAGGGTCTTGTGATGGTGTAGGTGTCTATCTGCCCTTTTTGACACCCACCTGGTTAGGTAAAATGCAATATCCAAGTAGTTGTTGGTGAATTAAGACCCATAAGAACAATGAACATTTCTTCACTCCACATTTGCAAGTACAACTCCCTCTACCTTGATGGTTTTATCATTTAAAATAGTATTTTTCTTTTCACTTTGACTCTTAACACAGACCTTGATTTGTATGTTTCTACAGAAAGAAATTCACAAGAAATGAGGAAACCCCTCCGTCGTCTTTTGTGGCTTTTGAAAGCGACGTTTTGTGAGTAATTTTGACAACATATAATAAGTTCAAGTTAAACTTCACTTAAAAGCTATGTTCACACATGTTGTGTTTTTTTTAGCATTTTTTGCTGCAGATTTTTATGCAAATTTTCAGCTGTGTTTTGCAGTACCTACCAGCAAAGTCTATGAGAAACCAGAATTGTCTGTTCACACATCATGCTTTTTTGTTGTTGCGTATTTTGTGCCTTGGTTGGGTTTTTGGAAAATAGAGCATGTCACTTTCAGCATTTTTGTCAGTGTTTTTTCACCCATGGGAAATAATGGGTGGTTGTAAAGGGAAGTGTTCCAGGTTGTACATGTATATACGTATCTGCATGCTAGCCATGCTTGCAGATAAGTATACATGTATATATTGGCCCCACATCTCCCCATGTGTTTCAGTCTGTTTGCTGCTGGGGGAGGTTTCAATAGAATGTCCAGCCATGTGCTAAAACAGGTTTTGCGAGTATGGTTGGACATGAACAAAGATCTTAGCCAGTGGGCAGGGAATAATACATCATTTCCTGTGACATGAAGCTGGACACTGGCTGGACTTAAAACCCCAGAATGCACATGTGCTAAGGCCCCTTAGACTCTTGAAGATGGACATAACAACACATGGCTGAGTATCTCTCTTTCCCTGTAACTTCTTTACTTACTAGCCCTACATACCCTGTACTAACCCTCCTAGATATTGATAGATATATATAGGCAAAGTTGGTATAGTTGGGTGGGCCGATATTGCATGAGTGATTAGCAAACGTGGGTGGAAAATATATTAGATAATTGGGAATTGTGAATCCGTTTTGTGTACTGTGTTAGTGTGATACCTAGTAATATATTAACTGTAGACTTTTGTGTAATAAATACCTTTTATTAGCACACGATTTTGTCTCAGTTGGTATATAGTATAAGGCCCAGATAACATTAGTGGAAATTAATTATTAATAGTCAAATTTGATGTTAATAGTGAGGCTGAGTTCACACGATGCGTTTTTCATGCGTTTCCGCGGCGTTTTTGCAGTTGCGTAAACACCGCGGAAACGCATGAAAAACGCATGGTAGAAGGGCAGCAATGTTCCCCAATTGAAATACGCATGTGCTGTGCCCATGATGCGGATTTTTCCGCAGCGTAAATGCTGCGGTCAAAAATCCGCAGCATGTCAATTAATTTTGCGGAAACGCTGCTCTTTTGCCGCCATTGACTTGCATTAGACCGCATGGAATCCGCATCACTGTATATGTTGATGCGCTTTTCATGCGGTCTAATGTGCGGATGGTATCCGGGTGTGGAGGAGAGGACTCTCATCCAGACCCAGGTACCATTAAAAAAAAAAGAATAAAATAAAAAATATATATATTCTCACCTTCTGACGGCCCGCGCTGCGTCCTGCCGGCTTCCCGCGCACTTCGCGGTTGAATGAAGGACCTTCGCTGACGTCAGAGTCATGTGACGGGTCACGTGACGCTGACGTCGGAAGGTCCTAAAGTCTTCACTGCCGGCATCCGGAACCGATGAAGCAGGACACCGGGGGCCATCAGAGTGTAAAGTATATATTTATTTTTTATTTTTTGACATTCACACACTATATAAATCCATGCCGGTTGCATGGATTTATATAGTGTGAAGTTGACAAGCACTTTCCAAGTGATGCTAAAATCGCTTGGGAAGCACTTGTCAACCCGCATGTCCCTGGCAGGAAACCACATGTACAATCCGCATGCTTTTTTTCCTGCCAGAAAGATGCAGAAACGCTCAGGAAAAAATCCTGAGCATTTCTGCATAGTGTGCACATAGCCTTAATATCGGACCTCAGTAGAGGTGTAGGAGAGTGCCCCCATTAATTACTGATATTTTGGAGGAAAATCACGTCATTATACAGTGATGAATAAAACGCTAAAAAAATGCACCAAAATTTGCAGCAGCGTTTTTGATGGTGAAATAGAATGGGGTTCTTTTTTAACAGAACTTTATGTACATGCATAAATAGAGACAGGACAGTGAAAAAAATCGCTGAAAAAACTCACAAAAAATGCATCAAAAAACGCAGCAAAACGTTTTTGACGCAGCTGATTTCCTGCCAGAGATTGTGTTTTGATGCAGTTTTCTGAAGCTGAAAAACACAACATGTGTGAACACAGCCAAAGTAAAACTTAACCGGTTCCCGACCGCCCACTGTAGATAAACGTCCACGCTGCCTGGACTCTGTGCAGCGCCGACGTTTAAAAACGGTGGGTGGTCGCGCAGCGCTCAGGACCCCCAGGGTCCTGCAAGCACTGCGATTCCGGTGCAGAGCGTTAGCTCTGACAGGGAACATCATCAGGCCCTGATTAGATCAGGTCCCGGTGATGTTAACCCTTTGCTGTCTTCTATATGCTGCGATCTATAGTGATCGCGGCAAATAGGAGACAGCAGGAGGAGAGGGGGTCGTCTTACCTCCGAAGACCTCCGTTTCCTTTCAGGGCCTGGGGTTGCTATGGCAGCTGGAGGTCACATGACCGCCTCCAGCTCTGCCATATATGGTGTCCTGTCTGGCTCAGCCTGCAAGCTGAGCCAGAGAGGAGACTGACTGAAACAGTCAGTGAAGATCTCATGTAATGTAATACATGTCTATTACATTACATGAGATCAGTGATCAGAAAAATAAAAATTAATGTCCCATACAGGGACTAAGTAAAAATGTAAAAAAAAAGTAAAAAAAAAGTTAGTTTTAAAACTATTAAAAAAAATCACAAAATAAATAAAAATAAATAAATAAAATATTAAACCAATAAATCCATATATTTTTACAAAACCAAAAAAAGTACACATATTTGGTATCGCCGCGTCCGAAACAACCCGAGCTATAAAACTGTCACACTAATTAACTCCTTCTGTGCATACCGTAATAAAAATAAATAAAAAAACGGAGCAAAAAAATATGCTTTTTCATCATATCGCCAAACAAAAAGTGGAAAAAAATGCGATCAAAAAGCAGAATAGAAATAAAAATGGTACCACTGAAAACGTCATAAAAAAAAGCCGCCATACAGCTCCATCAGACGAAAAATAAAAAAGTTATAGCGCTCAGAATAAAGCAATGCAAAAAAATTTTTTTTTTCTATAAAATTGTTTTATTGTGTAAAAGTGCCAAAACATTAAAAAAAATACAGTAAGTGTAGTATCGCTGTAAACGTACTGACCCGAAGAATAACGCTGCCTGATCACTTTTACCACACGCAGAACGGCATAGAAAAAAACTCAAAAAACAATTCCTGAAGTGTTTGTTTTTGTTAATTTTACCTCCCAAAAAACAGAATAGAAAGCGATCAAAAAATGTCACGTACCCAAAAATGGTACCAATAAAAATGTCAACTCGTCCCGCAAAAAACAAGCCGTCACATGACTCTGTCGGCCGAAATCTGGAAAAATTATAGCTCTCAAAATATGGTGATGCAAAAACTAGATTTTGCAAAAAAAGCGTATTTTAGTGTGTGACAGCTGTCAGTCATAAAAACCCGATATAAATCTGGTATCTCTGTAATCGCACCGACCCGAAGAATAAAGTAATCTAATCAGTTATATCACACTAGGAACGGCGTAAAAAATAAATTAAACCAATTCTTCACCTGCTACTGATTTGTTTATTATGTCTCCCAAAGATCCCAGTAAGGCTCTGCTCATATTTATCCTGTGCTCTGCGCTGAGCACTTACACCAGAGTTTCCGTGTAAATCTCTGAAATACGTGATTCAGCCGGAACCCATGATGGAAGATTCCCTGTAATGAGGCAGATATAGGCACTGTGGACGCCGTCTAGCCTGGGATCCCACGGTGTCATTTGTTTTAGGCATGCATAAAAGTGCGGTTGGCCACAGTTTTGTGCACTTCTGAAAAAAAGGACACCGCTAAACAGAGGCCAGACGGAGTAGAGAGTAACTCTGCTGCCTCATTATAGTGAATGGATCCTGCAGGGGTTTCATCTGAATTACATCACTTGGAAATTTAGATGGAAACCCCGATGTAAGTGCTCAGCCTAGAGCGCCGGATAAATGTTACGTAAAATGTTCCCAATAAAAGCTTCAACTCAGTCCTCAAAAAAAGCTAGTCCCCACTCAGGTCCGTCATCTGTTAAAAATATAAGGGACTTCCAAGTTACTGGTAGCAGAAAGGCTCTGGAAAAGCAAAATGACCCTTGCCCCCCAAAAGAAATTCAGAAAATTTTGTGCTCCCAAATCCAAATGCCTATTCTACAATAATTTGTTCTCCAATTGTCAAATAGCACTCCGTACCCCCCAGATCTCACCGTATGGCTAAGTGGTACGATACAGCCACATATGGGGTATTGCCACTTTTAGAAGAAATTGTGTGACACATTTCGGCACCATTTTTACCCATTGCCCTGTGTGAAAATGTAAAATCTGAGGGTAAAACATTTTTTTGTGGTAAAAATATAATTATGCTTTTTTCACTGCCCAATGGTATAAATTTAAAAATTAAAAAATACTCACTACTTCCCTAGATGAATTCCTTGAGAGGTGTAGTTTACAAAATGGGGTCACTTGTGGGGGTTTCTGCTGTTTTGACATGTCAGCGACTCTTCAAATGTGACATGGTGTCTGCTGCCTATCCCAGCCAACATAGCGCTCCTTTCTCTTCCGAACCCTGCCGTACACCAAAGCAGTGGTTTTCCCCCACATATGGGGTATCGGCGTACTCAGGAGAAATTGTACAACAAATTTCATGGTGCAATTTATCCTGTTACCCTTATGATAATGCAAAATTAGGGAATGAAAAACATTTTTTATGGGAAAAATGTGAAAATTTTATTTTTACGGCTCAATATTATAAACTTCTGTGAAGCAGCTGGGGGTGCAAGGTGCACACCACACATCTAGATAAGTTCCCTAAGGGGTCTAGTTTCCAAAATGGTGGCACTTGTGGGGGGTTTCCACTGTTTAGGCACATTAGGGGCTCCCCAAATGTGACATGGCGTCCGCTAATTATTCAAACAAATTTTACATTCAAAAAGTCAAATGGCGCTCCTTCCCTTTCAAACCCTGCCATGTGCCCAAACAGTAATTTACCTCCACATATGGGGTATCGGCGTGTTCAGGAGAAATTGCACAACAAATTTCATGGTGCAACTTATCCTGTTACCCTTATGATAATGCAAAATTAGGGAATGAAAAACATTTTTTGAGGGAAAAATGTGAAAATTTTATTTTTACGGCTCAATATTATAAACTTCTGTGAAGCAGCTGGGGGTGCAAGGTGCTCACCTCACATCTAGATAAGTTCCCTAAGGGGTCTAGTTTCCAAAATGGTGGCACTTGTGGGGGGTTTCCACTGTTTAGGCACATTAGGGGTTCCCCAAATGCGACATGGCGTCTGCTAATTATTCAAACAAATTTTACATTCAAAAAGTCAAATGGCGCTCCTTCCCTTTCAAACCCTACCATGCGCCCAAACAGTAATTTGCCTCCACATATGGGGTATCAGCGTGTTCAGGAGAAATTGCACAACAAATTTCATGGTGCAATTTATCCTATTACCCTTATGATAATGCAAAATTAAGGGATGAAAAACAGTTTTGTGGGAAAAATGTGAAAATTTTATTTTTACAGCTCAATATTATAAACTTCTGTGAAGCACCTTGGGGTTCAAGGTGCTCACCACACATCTAGATAAGTTCCCTAAGGGGTCTAGTTTCCAAAATGGTGTCACTTGTGGGGGTTTAGGTACATCAGGAGCTCTCCAAACGCAACATGGCGTCTGCTAATTATTCAGACAAATTTTACATTCAAAAAGTCTAATGGCGCTCCTTCCCTTCCGAA
The DNA here is from genome assembly GCF_046119375.1 of Phyllobates terribilis. NCBI lineage: Eukaryota > Metazoa > Chordata > Amphibia > Anura > Dendrobatidae > Phyllobates > Phyllobates terribilis. Next base: position 17,014 of record NW_027366062.1, read on the forward strand.
CCCTGCAGTGCGCCCAAACAGTGATTTTCCCTCACATATGGGGTATCAGCACGCTCAAGAGAAATTGCACAAAAAAATTTGGGGTCCATTTTTTTCCTGTTACCCCTGTGAATATAAAAAAAAATGGGTCTAAAGTAACATTTTTGTGAAAAAAGTTAAATGTTAATTTTTTTCTTCCACATTCCAAAAATTCCTGTGAAGCATCTGAAGGGTTAATAAAGTTCTTGAATGTGGTTTTGAGCACCTTGAGGGGTGCAGTTTTTAGAATGTTGTTACTTTTGGGTATTTTCTGTCATAAAGACCCCTCAAAGTGACTTCAAATATGATGTGGTCCCTAAAATAATGTTTTTGTAAATTTTGTTGGAAAAATGAGAAATCGCTGGTCAACTTTTAACCCTTATAGCTCCCTAACAAAAAAAAAATTTGGTTCCAAAATTGTGCTGATGTAAAGTAGACATGTGGGAAATGTTATTTATTAACTATTTTGTGTGACATATCTCTCTGATTTAAGGGCATGAAAATTCAAAGTTTGAAAATTTCAAAATTTTCGCCAAATTTCCGATTTTTTCACAAATAAACACAAGTTATATCGAAGAAATTTTACCACTATCATGAAGTACAATATGTCATGAAAAAAACAATCTCAGAGTCAGGGGAATACATTGAAGCGTTCCAGAGTAATTACTTCATAAACTGGCAGTGGTCAGAATTGAAAAAATTGGCCTGGTCACGAAGGCAAAAACAGGCTCTGGTGCGAAGTGGTTAATAGTGCTGCGGTGTACAGAAACAGTTCCAGAATTTTGGGCTGAGGCCCTCCAGTCTTCCTCTATAGAGAGGGGAAATATGTGTGAAGGTACCCCAGGAGGGCTCCAAATGTGTGGGTAAAATATATATCCCTCGGGGGGGGGAATTGAAAAAAAGTTTAAAAAAATTTTTTTTGCGGACTTAGAAAATTTTCACACATGTGTCAGACTTCCAGAGAGGGGAGCATGTCAGTGCGCGCATCCGATTTCAGTTCCAGAGCGATTCATCCGATGAGTCCTTCATACTTAGTCGTTTTTGCAAAATTTTTGACTTTTTTGAAAATTTCACTTTTCTGTGAAAATCTCCGCTAAATGAGGTTATACTATGTTAGAGGCCATCCCAGGAGGGCTCCAAATGTGTGGGTAAAATATATATCCCACAGGGGGAAAATTGAAAAAAAGTCGAAAAAAAATTTTTTTTTGAGGACTTAGAAAATTTGCACACGTGTCAGATTTCCAGAGAGGGGAGCATGTCAGTGCGCGCATCCGATTTCAGTTCCAGAGCGATTCATCCGATGAGTCCTTCACACTTAGTCGTTTTTGGCAAAATTTCTGACTTTTTGAAAATTTCACCTTTTTGTGAAAACTTCCACAAAATGAGGTTATACTATGTTTGAAGGCATCCCAGGAGAGCTCCAAATGTGTGGGTAAAATATGTATCCCACAGGGGGAAAATTGAAAAAAAAGTTGTAAAAAATTTTTTTTGTGGACTTAGAAAATTTTCACACATGTGTCAGACTTCCAGAGAGGGGAGCATGTCAGTGCGCGCATCCGATTTCAGTTGCAGAGCGATTCATCCGATGAGTCCTTCATACTTAGTCGTTTTTGTCAAAATTTCTGACTTTTTGAAAATTTCACAATTTTGTGAAAACTTCCACAAAATGAGGTTATAATATGTTAGAGGGCATCCCAGGAGAGCTCCAAATGTGTGGGTAAAATATATATCCCACAGGGGGAAAATTGAAAAAAAGTTGAAAAAAATTTTTTTGTGGACTTAGAAAATTTTTCAACTTGTGTCAGACTTCCAGAGAGGGGAAAATGTGAGTGAGCGCATCCGATTTCAGTTCCAGAGCGATTCGCCCAATGAGTCCTTCATACTTAGTCGTTTTCAGAAGTCACAATTTTGACTTCCAGGACCCGCAAAACGTTAGTAAATTGAGCCCGCTCCCCAGTTCCAAGCGTTTTGAGGTGTCCCTGGTTGCAGTAATGCAGCCTGCCCACTAGATGTCGCAAAAGAGACAAAAAGTGAAAAAGAACCAGAATGAGGAAATTCCAGGGAGCCGAATCCGCCTGACAGTTCCAGGCGATCGGGTACTTTTTGGAATGCGTCCCTAAAGTGGGTATAGGGTGACACTCCATACAAAGACCCAGTTTTGCACACCACCGGCAGAATATATGAGAGAGAGGTACCTCTCAGCCCCGACACATTTTGACTCATTTAAGCAGGTTTTCACCTCCGTAGGCCCGGGTACGCGTTTTGGCTATGAGTCCCTGTTCGGCTGGAGGTCTGCACCTTGGCTGAACCCAGGCTTCCGCAGCTGCGTGGGGGGACTTTTGCCGGTCGCCTATCCCAAGTCAGAGAGGTGTTCCTGGGTTGAAGTGAGCCTGGCCAGACCCCCCCCACGGGCCCTGGTTCTCCACATGGGGGCGCCGTCAAGGCTAAAATCTGGATTTTTAGGCCCGGGAGAGGCTCCATGAGGGCGGATGCTTTTGTGGCTTTGACCCCAGTTCCACATCCAGTACCCCCTCTGCAAGGGCGCCTGTACCCGAGTCTCGCTTCCAGGACTCTTGGGCACGTATTTCCCGACGACAGGGGTTAGCAGCCTCCGTACTTGGGCAAGTCCCTCCACGCACCCCTGCTCTTCCTCCGATCGATCTGGCGCAGCGCTCCCGGGTGGGGAGGTGGCGCCGCTCGCTCGGCCCGGGCTTTGGAGCTCGCGCTGGCTTAAGGTGAGCGGTCCCCTTCCTCCTCTACCCCCGGGCTTTCGACACCTATCTTTGGGCGCGCACGCCGGCCTCGCCTCCCGTCCGCGGAGGTGGCCGAGCCGTGGGGAGATTGGCCCGACCCGAGCGAAGGCAGCGGTCCGACGACCCGCACGGGCGAACGGCGTGGCGCCCACCCACCCAGGCGTGGGGGCCGTCGTCCGAATCGCTTCCTGTGCGGGGAAGCACACCGATCTTCTCCGAGGGCGGCCCTTTTCTTCCAGATGCGTAACCGGCCAGCGGAGGCCCGCGCCGCCCCTCGCGTCCGACAGGGCGGTCTCCGCGGCGGTGGCGACAGCGGCGGCGGTGGGTGGCGTCTCCGCGCCACTGCCGAGCTTCGCGATTTCCAGTCTTTTCCCGGGCCCCTACGTCAGTGGGGAGGACGACAGATGTGTGGAGGCAGGCGAAGGGGGTTCTCACCGTGTGGTGTGCCCCAGCCCGACCGTCACCTTTCCCCTTCGACCCTCATCCTCCCTGGCGGCTCGGCAGGGAGAAGGAGAGAGAGAGCGAGCGCGGAAACCCCAGAGCCAAGGGGTTAGATGGAGAACGGGAGAAGGAACGAGGGCCAAGAGGTAGGGAGTACGGTGAAAGGCCGACCTGGGGTTCCCCATGCGCTCCCGCCCCCGGGCGGGGAGCAGCCCTGGGAGGAAAAGCCGCTCGGGCATCCCTTTGAGGTTACGGGCGCGAGCGGGAAGAGGGACTACTCTGGAAGGCGACGCCGACACGGCCTGGCCGACGACCACCCACGCGACCTCCGCGTCGTCGGGTTAGTGCCGGAGCCGCGGCGGACCCTGACGGCCAGCCCCCCTCTCCCAATCCTCGTGCCTGTCCGCCGGTGGGTCGAGGACCCCCCGCGGCGGAGGCAGGTCTAAGCCAGACGGTGGCGCCACATAGGCCCACCCCCGCACGCCATCTCCCCGAGCGACCCTGTGTGTTGCCTTGGGTGCGGTTGGTGAGACGGGGGCGGCCGTGGCGTCCTCCGGAGGCCAGTCACCTCGCCCTCCCCGTGCAAGGGGTGTTTTCCAGACGCCTGCCGCTTCGGGACCACGCACCGCACAGCGAGCCGCTCCTCCCGCACATGTCCCCGGTGCTGCGAGGGCTCCGTTCCCCGCCCCCCCCAGGGAAGCCCCATGCCATCCCGCATCCTCTCCGGACGCCGCACGCCCTGCCTATACCCGTTCCGTCCGGGCGCCCTGCCGCCGCGGGGCTCTTCCGCCGCCCCCCCTCTCTTCCCGCAGGCCTCTCCTCTCCCGAACCTCGACGCGGTCCAGTCGTGTTGGGGGGCTACCTGGTTGATCCTGCCAGTAGCATATGCTTGTCTCAAAGATTAAGCCATGCACGTGTAAGTACACACGGACGGTACAGTGAAACTGCGAATGGCTCATTAAATCAGTTATGGTTCCTTTGATCGCTCCAAACCGTTGACTCGGACAACTGTGATAATTCTAGAGCTAATACGTGCAAACGAGCGCTGACCGCCAGGGATTCGTGCATTAATCAGATCAAAACCAATCCGGGGTCCCGGGCGCGGCGTCGGGACGGTCCTCCGCGGCCTCCCCCCTGCCGCGCTCTCCCCGTAAGCGTTGCGACTCTGGATAACCTCGGGCCGATCGCACGTCCCCGTGACCGCGACGATCCATTCGGGTGTCTGCCCTATCAACTTTCGATGGTACTTTCTGTGCCTACCATGGTGACCACGGGTAACGGAGAATCAGGGTTCAATTCCGGAGAGGGAGCCTGAGAAACGGCTACCACATCCAAGGAAGGCAGCAGGCGCGCAAATTACCCACTCCCGACCCGGTGAGGTAGTGACGAAAAATAACAATACAGGACTCTTTCGAGGCAATTGGAATGAGTACACTTTAAATCCTATAACGAGGATCTATTGGAGGGCAAGTCTTTTGCCAGCAGCCGCGGTAATTCCAGCTCCAGTAGCGTACACTAAAGCTGCTGCAGTTAAAAAGCTCGTAGTTGGATCTTGGGATCGAGCTGGCGGTCCGCCGCAAGGCGTGCTACCGCCAGTCCCAGCCCCTTTGCCTTGGGGCGCCTCCCCGATGCTCTTGACTGAGTGTCCCGGGGGCCCGAAGCGTTTACTTTGAAAAAATTAGAGTGTTCAAAGCAGGCAGCCACGCCTGAATACTCCAGCTAGGAATAATGGAATAGGACTCCGGTTCTATTTTGTTGGTTGTCGGAACTGGGGCCATGATTAAGAGGGACGGCCGGGGCATCCGTATTGCGCCGCTAGAGGTGAAATTCTTGGACCGGCGCAAGACGAACCAAAGCGAAAGCATTTGCCAAGAATATTTTCATTAATCAAGAACGAAAGTCGGAGGTTCGAAGACCATCAGATACCGTCGTAGTTCCGACCATAAATGATGCCTACTGGCGATCCGGCAGTGTTATTCCCATGACCCGCCGAGCAGCGTCCGGGAAACCGAAGTCTTTGGGTTCCGGGGGGAGTATGGTTGCAAAGCTGAAACTTAAAGGAATTGACGGAAGGGCACCACCAGGAGTGGAGCCTGCGGCTTAATTTGACTCAACACGGGAAACCTCACCCGGCCCGGACACGGAAAGGATTGACAGATTGAAAGCTCTTTCTCGATTCTGTGGGTGGTGGTGCATGGCCGTTCTTAGTTGGTGGAGCGATTTGTCTGGTTAATTCCGATAACGAACGAGACTCCGGCATGCTAACTAGCTACGT
>NW_027366062.1:27500-82830 GCF_046119375.1 Phyllobates terribilis
AAAATACTGAAACCTGTTGTTTTTATGTTCCCCAAGTGATTATCTGACACATTTTGGGGGTACATTTGAGGAGGCATATTTTGGGGTGCATCCTCCAAAGTGCTAAATACTACCTTCAACAGCCCCTAAAATGCTGAATCCTGTTTTTATGTCCCCCCAAGTGATTATTTCTAGAAATCTGACACACTTTGGGGGTACATTTGAGTTGACACATTTTGGGATGCATCCTCCAAAGTGCTTAAATACTACCTTCAATAACCCCTAAAATAATGAATCCTGTTTTTTAGGTCCCCCAAGTGATTATTTCTAGAAATCTGACACATTTTGGGGGTACATTTTAGGAGACACATTTTGGGGTGCATCCTCCAAAGTGCTAAATACTACCTTCAACAGCCCCTAAAATGCTGAATCCTGTTTATGTCCCCCAAGTGATTCTTTCTGCGCTACAGTCACATTTTCGGGTCCATTTGAGAAGACACATTTTTGGGGCGCAGCCACCTCAAGTAATAAATACTGCCTCCCACAGCCCTTAAAATACTAAATCCTGTTTTTTATGACCCCCCCATTGATTATTTGTAGAAATCTGACACATTTTGGGGGTACATTTGAGGAGACACATTTTGGGGTGCATCCTCCAAAATGCTAAATACTACATTCAACAGCCCCTAAAATGCTGAATTCTGTTTTTTATGTACCCCAAGTGATTCTTTCTGGGCTACAGTTACATTTTGGGGGACATTTTGGGGTACATTTGATAAGATACATTTTGGGGTGCAGCCACCTCAAGTACTAAAAACTGCCTCCCACGTCACCACGTCTGTATTTTTTTATCCTCTCCTGGTTTTGGCTTACAATAACTGATATGAAAAACTGACCCAAACATAGTCTGTTCTCAGTGCATTGCATTGCTCTGTTTTGCAGCCGTACGGCTTCAGGCCTCTACTTCTGTCAGCCGTAGGGCTGCCCAATGTATCTCTATAGGAAATCTGTGTATGACCGATATTTCTCTTTCTTTTTCTTTGAACACAATTATTGAAACACCTGAATGTTTTGGGGGCAGGTCAGATGCAAGTTGAGGGGTTACTTGACCCCCTCCAATTTGGGGGGGCTTAAAGGGGGCTGGAACTTTTTTTTTTACTTATTACACTAGTTATTTATTGTGATCATTTCTGGGCTACATTCACATCTTGGGGTCCATTTGAAAAGATACATTTTTTGGGGTGCAACTACCTCAAGTAATAAATACTGCCTCCCACTGCCCCTAACTTACTGAATCCTGTTTTTTGTGTCCCCCAAGTGATTATTTTTAGAAATGACACATTTTGCGGGTACATTTGAGAAGACATTTTGGGGTGCATCCCCCAAAGTGCTAAATACTACCTTCAACATCTAAAATAATGAATCCTGTTTTTTTATGTACCACAAGTGATTCTTTCTGGGCTACAGTCACATTTTGGGGGACATTTTGGGGTACATTTGAGAAGATGCATTTTGGGGTGCAGCCACCTCAAGTACTAAAAACTGCCTCCCACGTCACCACGTCTGTATTTTTTTATCCTCTCCTGGTTTTGGCTTACAATAACTGATATGAAAAACTGACCCAAACATAGTCTGTTCTCAGTGCATTGCATTGCTCTGTTTTGCAGCCGTACGGCTTCAGGCCTCTACTTCTGTCAGCCGTAGGGCTGCCCAATGTATCTCTGTAGGAAATCTGTGTATGACCGATATTTCTCTTTCTTTTTCTTTGAACACAAATATTGAAACACCTGAATGTTTTGGGGGCAGGTCAGATGCAAGTTGAGGAGTTACTTGACCCCCTACAATTTTGGGGGGCTTAAAGGGGACTGGAATTTTTTTTTTTTTTTTTTTACACTAATTATTTTTAGTAAACATTTCTGGGCTACAGTCACATTTTGGGGTCCATTTGAGAAGACACATTTTGGGGTGCAGCCACCTCAAGTACTAAATACTGCCTCCCATGTCACCACTTCTGTATTTTTCATGCACTCCTGGTTTTGGCTTACAATAACAGATATGAAAAACTAAACAATAAACTAACATGTGAACTCAGCCTTACAGTGTATTTTCCCTTATATCCTGTATTTTGTTGTATATTCTAGAGTGAACAGCATGTATTGTGGAAATAAATCTGCTATGGTGTATTCTTATAAATGAACAGTAGATGGCAGTCTAGTCTGCTCTCAGTGTATGGCAATGCTGGGGGAGGGGGGCTGTGTATTTCTGTATTGAAGCTTCTCTCTCTGAGAAGACATTAAATGTTAATTAGCTGCTTGTATAGGGGGAGGTTTAAGATAAATCTGCTATAGTATAGTTTTAAAAAGAAATAGTAGATTGCAGTATAGTCTGCTTCACATCGCCCTCCCCGGGTCCGACATACATACATCTTCACATCGTCCTCCCCGGGTCCGACATACATAGATCTTCGCATCCCCCTCCCGAGGTCCGACACAGCGCAGCATCCCCCTCCCCAGGTCCGACACACAGTGCAGCATCTCCGTCCCCAGGTCCGACACACAGCGCAGCCTCTCCCTCCCCAGGTCCAACACACAGCGCAGCATTTCCCTCCCCAGGTCCGACACAGCGCAGCATCTCCCCCCCCATGTCCGACACACAGCTCAGCACCTACCTCCCCAGGTCCGACACAGCGCAGCATCTCCCTCCCCGGGTCCGACATACATACAGCTTTGCATTGCCCTCCCCGGGTCTGACATACATACATCTTCGCATCACCATCCCCAGGTCCGACATACATACAGCTTCACATCGCCCTCCCCGGGTCCGACATACATACAGCTTCGCATCGCCCTCCCCGGGTCCGACATACATACAGCTTTGCATCGCCCTCCCCGGGTCCGACATACATACATCTTCACATCGCCCTCCCCGAGTCCAACATACATAAATCTTCGCATCCCCCTCCCCAGGTCCGACACACAGCGCAGCATTTCCCTCCCCAGGTCCGACACACAGCGCAGCATCTCCCTCCCCAGGTCCGACACACAGCGCAGCACCTCCCTCCTCAGGCCCGACACAGCGCAGCATCGCCCTCCCCTGGTCCGACATACATACAGCTTCACATCGCCCTCCCCGGGTCCGACATACATACAGCTTCACATCCCCCTCCCCAGGTCTGACACACAGTGCAGCCTCTCCCTCCCCATGTCCAACACACAGCGCAGCATTTCCCTCCCCAGGTCCGACACACAGCGCAGAATCTCCCTCCCCAGGTCCAAAATACACACAGCCAGCATCTCCCTCCCCAGGTCCGACATACATACATACAGCATCTCCCTCCCCAGGAAAGCCCTCTAGGTACATGCTAGTAATGTAATACAGCAGCACACAAAGTAAGTGAAAAAAAAAAGCCAATAGCCCATGTGGTGAAGTTTCGGTCCCATATCGTGGACCTTTAAGCAAGTACCAAGTGCAAGTGCAGAATATTTAAGGCAGCCAAATTATACAATTAATCAGCAGCAATTCTGAAATAATTGTAACAGTGCATATACAGTGTACAATAATAATGTGCATCAGGTGGAATAAAGACAATCTATACATATACACAATTACTCAATAATGTGATAAGAATAATATATCCAGCTTCCAGTAATGTGCAAAATGTATTGACGGGAGTAGAATAAAATCTACATGAAATAACGCCCAGACAGCGCAGCAACGCGTTTCTGACGCCATGTGTTCAAATATTCATTCTCATGGAGTATATATCCTTTAAATATTGAATCAATATTATCAAAGGTTAACAATTATTGGTCATCAGCAGCGTGCGCACGCCACAGCCCGAGGGCTCAGGGAGCTGACTGGAGCTGCACTAACCCCGAAACTACCGGCGCACACCAACTTTCATTTGAAATAGCATCTTAAAGACACTAATAAGAATAAGTACAGGGATAACCGCCACCCCCACATGCCGGCGAAAACTCCAGTTTTGTTATGGAGTCTGGGGAAGGGAGGGGAAATTTGAAAAAAAAATATATATTTATTTTTTTAAATCCTGAGCCTAGCTCCGCCCCCACGACCCACCACCCTAGGCACCGGACCTAGAGATATAGATAGATAGATAGATAGATAGAGAGAGATATATATAGATAGAGAGATATGTTTTTTTTTTTTAAAATCCCAAGCCTGGTTCCACCCCCTGTCTTAGATAATCCTCTTGGCTTCCATACGCACTATGCAGCTTTTTCTTTGATCCCTCCTGCGGTTTCTGGTGGCTCGGGGAAGAGGGCACCCCCAGCACCATGTTACATCAATGAGAAGATTCAATGGCATTTCCCTATCTCACTTTAACCTCGATTTCTCCAGAACCGTGGGTCCGATAAACAATCCAAGATATAAGTTCTGTAGACTGGACCGTCAGCTTTCCAGGGATTCATCTCCTGAGTGAGAGGCATCTTGTACTGAGAAGCAGCACCCCGAGAGCCGTGACCCCCCTCTGACCAGGCGGCCCATGTCTACTAAATGAGGTTACCCACTTTCCAGTGCTGATATCTCGGCTTGTGAAGGTCCAAGATGGCCCAAACTTGCAGTGTGTACAGAGCTCAAGTAGACCTACAAAATGAGTGGTGGCACTTGTTAATATCAAGAGTGGTTCCAGTACCAGACATGTCTAAAATTGGTACCGTTTGCTCCGGTTCCGAAGGTCCAATCAAAAATCGGCGACATACACTTTGTAGCACTCGCTCTCCCCTTACAAGCAACTCCTCACATGTGTATGTATGTCATTTTCCTGAGGGGCAGCACCCCAAGAAGCAAGGCACCCATACCTGGTTAATGCTAAGTGTGAGACTGTGATAGTGAGTGCCGTATTTGGCACATACTATCAAAGTCTCACACTAAAGATCTGCATCTGAAAATGCTCCTCCAACTTTGGGGGCACAGATCTCAGCCACTAAGTGAGCAGACTGCAAACGGACAGAGATGTATTTAGATAATCCTCTTGGCTTCAATATTCACTATGCAGCTTTTTGATTGAACCCTCCTGTGGTTTTTGGTGGCTCGGAGAATAGGGCACCCCCAGGACCATGTTAAGTCAATGGGAGGAATGAATGGGGTTTCCCTATCTCACTTTAACCTGGATTTTTCTGGAACCATGGGTCCAATAAACAATCCGAGATATACATTCTGTAGATTGGACCATCTCCTTTCCAGGAATTCATCTCCTGAGAGAGACACACCTTTTACCGAGGAGCAGCACCCCGAGAGCCGTGATCCCCCTCTGACCATGCGGCCCATGTCTACTGATGTGGTTACCCACTTTCCAGTGCTGATATCTCGGCTTGTGAAGGTCCAAGATGGCCCAAACTTGTAGAGTGTACAGAGCTCAAGTAGACCTACACAATGAGTGGTGGCACCTGGTAATAGTCAAAGTGGTTCCAGTACCAGACATGTCTAACTTCTGTACCGCTTGCTCTGGTTCCGAAGGTCCAATCGAAAATTGGAGATATACACTTTGTAGCACTCGCTCTCCCCTTTCAAGGTACTCCTCATGTATGCCATTTCCCTGAGGAGCAGCACCCCAAGAAGCAAGGCTACCTGGTTAATGCTAAGTGTGAGACTGTGATAGTGAGTGCCGTATTTGGCACATACTATCAAAGTCTCACACTAAAGATCTGCATCTGAAAATGCTCCTCCGACTTTGGGGGCTCAGATCTCAGGCACTAAGGGAGCAGACTGCAAACGGACAGAGATGTTTATAGATAATCCTCTTGGCTTCAATATGTGCCTAGCGGAAAATACAAATTTCAAAAAGAACTTCGGCACTCCATACATGAATTCATAAGAAATATTGCATCTAGACTGATGTCACTTTACAAAATGAAGGTTTTTTGTGCATAATTTGGCCAATTCATGTGTGCCTATCAACCATGACAAGGTAACCTTCATATAATGGGTAACTACGCTAAGCTACCACTGGATATGCCACTCTTGGGCTGTAAGTCTCTATGGACAATATGTCTCTGCTTGGGCTTTAAACCTACGATGTATGGGCTGGTAGAGAAAGTTAAAACCACCTGTGAATGAATAGAAGGAATTAGTGGGAGGGAAGCATGGTTAGAAAAAAGGCTATCAAACTTCTAATAGTGTGAACACGTACCTGCTGCAATGTCCCAGGAGAGGGATCCAAAAATGATTAATAGAAAAGAGAGGGGTCGCTCACTGGTCTATTCGGGTGCTCTGAAGAAAAAAGTAATCTAAATTGCAAAAAGAACTTCGGCACTAGCGGAAAATACAGGCCTGAATATATCCGTTAAATAATAGAATAAATATTATCAAATGTTAAACATTTTTGGTCATAACATAAGCTTCAGCTAAACAATTGATTTTGATAAATTTACATTAGAGTGTACATTGTGCTTTATATCTATCTATCTGTATACAGGGGGCTGTATACAGGGGGGTCGGTTCTATACAGTACAGATCAAAAGTTTGGACACACCTTCTCATTTAAAGATTTTTCTGTATTTTCATTACTATGAAAATTGTACATTCACACTGAAGGCATCAAAACTATAAATTAACACATGTGGAATTATATACTTAACAAAAAAGTGTGAAGCAGCTGAAAATATGTCTTATATTCTAGGTTCTTCAAAGTAGCCACCTTTTGCTTTGATGACTCCTTTGCACATTCTTGGCATCAAAAAATTTGAAGCATCCTTTTAATGCAATGGTTTTACTTGTTTTTATTGGAATATGAATATTGTAGATTTAGACTGTGTGCACACGATAAGGAATAGTAGCGTTTTGGACGCAGCGTATTTTTACTGTGTTGTACAGTACAAGTACAGTGGATGGGATTAACAGAATCCCATGTCCACTGTGCTTCTTTTTTTACACTGCATAAAGTCACCTGCAGTGCGTGTTTTTGAGCCGCAGCATGTCAATTGGTCTTGCGGCAATGCAAAAAACGCATGTATATCATAAATAAAGAAATAATTTAAAAAAATTATGTGGGGTCCTCCCTATTTTTGATAACCAGCCCAAGTAAAGCAGACAGGTGCAGGTTTATAATACCAAGCTGGAAAGGTCCATGAATATTGGCCCCCTTCCTGCCTACGCCCGCAGTCGCCCCAGAATTTTCCCATCTATGAGATGGGCCAATTCGGGCACTTTGCCCGACTCTTCCCGATTGCCCTTGTATGGTTTCAAACGAGGGAATAGTTTATGGGGTTGATGTCAGCTTCATAATGTCAGCTGGCATCAAGCCATGGTGTTAAGAAGTAATTTTTCTCCTTGCGGAGAGCGACATGCTAAGCACGTCAAGGTTAGAAGACTTTTTAAGCCGCAATGCTCCTCTGGGAAATATGCAAATTGTCTCTTCAGAAAGGAAGAGAACTAGAACTCTAGCACCACCTATTGGAAATAGCAATCCTAAAAGTCAATATTGACCTTTTAACGATGCTTATCACATGACTTAGGATAAAAGCCAAGACCAGAAGCTCAGTTTGCCGACACTGTGTTTTGGGGTACTGCCCCTTGTCGGAACAAAGTGTGAGTTCTGGTTTGGCTGGGTGAGAGGCATCAGACCGTTATCTAAGAAGTAACGTTTCTCGTTGCGGAGAGCGACATGCTAAGCATGTCAAAGTGAGGAGACTTTTCAAACCGCAATGTTTTTCTGGGAATTATGCAAATTGTCTCTTCAGAGAGGAATAGAGCCAGAACTGTAGTGCCACCTATTGGAAGTATCAATCTTAAAAGTCAATATTGACCCTTTAACGAGCCTTATCACATGACTTAGGATAAAATCCAAGACCAAAAGCTCACTTTGCTGACAGTGTTTGCCAGAAGAGCATTGCTCCTTGTGCTATGAGTACAGTTTTTTCTTTTTTACCGTTTGATAGAAGGCACCCAAGTGCCGCTAAGTGTGTGTAGAAATACGAATACCACTATAAAATACTAAAGGCAGATTAGGGACAAAGTTTTTTATATACCCCTAGGCGTTTTTAATCAAATATGAAATAAAGGCTAAGTTTCATGACTTGTTAGAGAGGGGTCTCTTTTGCGGTTCTCCCCATTTTGGAAATACATTATCAATATACCCCTTCCAGGCCATTGTTTTCCTCACAGTTTGTTATATATTACTAACCCAGTAATAAAAAAAACACACACAGGATAAAATAGTTTATTTTAGAAAACACTCCCCCACACTTCACTCACCAACTTATTAAAAAGCAAAAAAAACACCCTAAAGATCTGGCTTAATCTAGCAAATCAGGAGTAGCCCAAAAATGGGAACCTGAAAGACATAAAAACAGTTAAATAAAAACAAGAAACACTCCCTAATTCACCAATTTATTATTAAGTAATAATTAATGATGGGCGAGCACCAAAATGCTCGGGTGCTCATTGCTCGGGTCGAGCAAATTGGAATGCTCAGGTGCTCGATCCGAGCAACGAGCCCAATGTAAGTCTATGGGAAAGTCGAGCATTTTTCAGGCCGCTCCCTCAGCGGTCTTCAGAGGGACTATGTGAGAACGAAGTTCCAAAAGCCCTAAAATTATCCGAAGGTAAAAAGGTAGAAAGGGTCCACAGAATTGGTCCTCCACCCTCTGTCTCTGGAGCCCACAATACTACCAGGCCAAGACAGGTCATTATGAAATTTTTGGATTTCAATGATAAAGCTGACATTATCCGAGCTTACAAACAATTAAACCACCCATTGATCATTCAAGGCCATAAAATCCTGCTTTTCGAAGACTACTCAATTGAAGTAACCAGGAAAAGGAAGTCCTTCAGTGCTTTATGCACCAGACTGCGCAAAGAAAAAATCCGCTTTCAACTACGCTACCCGGCTACTCTTCGCCTGAAAGTCACTGATGGCTCTTTCCGGGAATTTATCTCACCTGATAAGGCAGACTCTTTTGTCAACAGTCTCCTGGGCCCAGTCCTGAACAGACCCTCCAGGTGAAAACTTCCTCTAGTTCACAGTCACCTAGGAGACCCACGAAACAAGGAGACCAGAGCTATAACAATCGTTGATTTAATGAGTTTCTCCTTTTATACGCCTGGTGGCCCTGGAGTGAAAGTCTTTTATGAAGGCAATTGTTTGAGAAAATTCTGATAAATTACCTTAATTAAGGGGGGAGATAGGTTTGAATTTGAATCTAAATTTAAATGTAATCTGTTATATTGCACACATGGTCGGGCAGAAGTGAAGCCCAGGAGATAGTCTTTTCCCTAGCGAGCAGTTAAAAATGTTTACGCTCTTGCTAGGTCAGTTCTTTAAAACTTTTGTATATTGTTTTTTTGGGTTTGTTTCACATGTTCGAGCTTTGCTCGTTAGTACGTAATCTAACTACATGTCATCATTATTTTGTAAGTTGTTCACCAAACATGTCTATCTTTACAGTCTTTGAATATGTATATCGTATCTTGGAATGTTAAAGGTTTGCGCTCTCCCCAAAAATGGATGAAAGTCCTTAGACATTTAAAACGTTTAAAGCCTGACATAGCCCTTCTACAAGAAACACATTTGCCTGAAGCAGATTTCCCCCGGATGAAAAAATTATGGGTTGGGGGTATCTATGGTTCACCGTCCGTAGATAGAAAGGCTGGAGTCTTAATCCTTATTAATAAGCAGTTTATACACCAGGTCATAAGTCAGCAGCAGGATGGAGAAGGGAGGTTGATTCAATTAACATTATCTACGTATTGTGGAACCTTATCTACAATGTATATGCGCCTAACGTAGGCAACAAACCTTTTTTTAAACAATTGGAGACTAGACTCTTATTTGACTCCAACCCTAACAAAATAATAGGTGGAGACTTTAACTCGGTGGTTTCAGTTCATGAGAATAGGAAAAACACTACTGGTACTCTGCAATCGGTTACCTCGCATGTCAAAGCACTAGCACCTTTTTTGTCTAGCTGCCAATTAATTGATTCTTGGAGGTTTTTGAACCCCAGTAATAGGGAATATACGCGCTTCTAACACGCCAACGACTCTTGGTCTCGTATTGACTACTTTTTTGTATCTTCTCCTCTGTTGGCTAAATTGATGATATTGTTATTTCTGATCATTCTTCAGTGAGCTTGGAACTATCAAAGGATTTCCCTCGGGGCCCTGACTTCTTGTGGAGATTTCCAGATTACTTTTGCAAAGACGACTCATTTATTTCCTCTCTCAAGATATGGTGGAGCGAATTCTTATCTGATAATTCGGCACACCAAGATAACCCCACATTATTGTGGGAATCGGCCAAGGCGGTACTGAGAGGAAAAATTTTGGCGTATACTTTTTCTCTCAAAAAAGGGTTATGAAAAAATATAGTGAACTGTCCTCTGAACTGAAACAAGCCTACACTACATTTCTTCTTGATCCTTCCCCTCTTAATAAAACACATTGGTCTCAAAAACAATCTGAATTCAACCAATATGCAGATATGAGAGAAAAATTCCATTTATCTCAAACAGAAGCATTCTTTTATAGGTTTGGTAACAAATCGGGGAGGATGATGGCCAATTTAGCTAAAGGTATGAGAAAGCCACAGGGAATATTTCAATTAAGAAATATTAATGGGGTTATTCACACGGACCCTAAATCAATTAATGAGATTTTAGGCTCATTCTATAAGGACCTATACAAAAAAACAAAACAAACCTTGCCCCTCTCTGATACACTCTTGGATAAGGTCAAATTACCTTTTTTTTCGGAGGAACATAAATCTATATTAAATAAACCTATTTCATTGGAGGAGATTACCACTACAATTAAAAATTTGAAACCAAACAAAGCCCCTGGACCTGATGGATACACTTCTGACTTCTTTAAATCCTTAACGGAAGAGGTGTCCCCGTTGTTAGTACCGATCTTCAACAAAATAATTTGTGGCAATCCCATTTTCCCTTCCGCAAATATGACTTATGTCAAATTATTACTAAAGCCAGACAAAGATCCATTATCCCCCAATTCATACAGACCGATTTCACTTATAAATATCGACATTAAGCTTTTATCTAAAATAATGGCTGATAGACTGGCCTCCATTCTACCCCACCTTATATCCCATGTACAAGCAGGCTTTGTTAAAGGTCGCTCAGCCACGCTAAATATTAGGAAAGTATTATTGGCGCTCGATAAAATCCACTCTACTCCTGATCTAAAGGGATCCACAGCAATTATCTCCCTTGACGCCGAAAAAGCCTTTGATAATATAAGTTGAGATTGGTCATACATGGTTTTAACGAAGATGTCATTGTCAGGCCCCTTTTTTAATTACATTCGTAATTTATACACGTCTCCAAAAGCCCAGGTGTGTACCCCAGGTTTTTTATCCTCTCCCTTCCCTCTTGAAAAGGGAATGAGACAAGGATGTCCTTTATCCCCTTACTTTTTAATCTGGCACTAGAGCCCTTAGTCCGTATTTTGTCAGACCCTAAAACTTTTTCAGGCATCCAATTTAACAAAAAATCAATTCAGGCTGCTTTTTTTGCAGACAACATCATTTTGTTCATGTCAGATCCCTTTCTACATTTACCTCTGGTGTTGGATCTACTTAAAAATGTTGGCTCATATTCTGGATTCAAAATAAACACAAAAAAATGTGAATTGCTACCATTAACTGAAAAGGGTATGAAACACTACCCAAAAAAATCTTTCTATGATATTAATATAGCTACATCACATATCACGTATTTGGGCATAAAAATAGGCCAGTTGCCATCTTCTTTATATACATTAAATTATCCCCCCCTCATCAAAAAAATTACTGATCAATTGAAATCGTGGCAGGATTTGCCCTTGTCTTTTTTAGGTAGGGCGCATCTCGTTAAGATGATAAGTACTTCTAAAATTATGTATCAACTCCAAACTCTGCCATTACTGCTGAAACACTCTGACGTAATCACACTTAATAAGGCCTTTAGTCGTTTTATATGGAGAGGAAAACGTCCTAGGATTAGCCTTGACAAACTTATGTCGTCCAAGGATGATGGAGGCATCAATTTTCCAAGTATCAGGAATTATAACCTTGCTTGCCTTTTTCGCTACATAATTGACTGGCTCCACAAAAGACATACATGCTCTGATTACTCTTTGGAATCAGACTATGCTTACCCCTTTAATTTAACTGCACTTCTACACTCTCGCTACTCTTCTGTACCCCCAGCAATCAAAAGATCAGTAACTTTTAAAGACACCATTTCCGCTTGGAAAGCAGTTAGAAAAAATTATGGCCTTTGTTTCAGAATTTCTAAGCACTTGCCGCTATGGCGGAATCCGGAATTTCCACAGGGCAGTGAAAATAAATTATTTTTTAAATGGCAGCAAGCAGGTATACATAACATATCTCACCTACTTCACCCAAATGGTCGGAGATGGTTGACGTTCCCAGAATGTATAGATAAATATGATCTACCCTTACAGCATGGCCTCCAATTTGAACAAATTAGATTATCCATTATGTCAAACTTAAAGGATGTCACCTTCGAGACCTTTCAAAACTAACTAGATATAATTTTACTATATTCAACTGGTACTCCCTCAATTTCTAGTCTTTACTCGGCTATGAAATCTAATTTATTAAAGATACACCCAGACATTTTCTTTAAATATTGGAAGCAGCAACTTGATGACATTGAAATCCCTACTAAGATCAGATTAGGCTGCAATATATTTAGAAAATACATTATAAACGAATCATGGAGAGAGACTCAGAATAAAATAATACACGGGGCCATTTACGCTTTTAATATACCGAAAAAAGATACCTTGTCAAATAGGATGATTGCATGCCCTAAATGTCATCACCCATACTCTGATCTTATGCACGGCCTATGGTCCTGCCCTGATTCAACAGTATACTGGAATCAAGTCTCAGATGTGATAAAGACTATATGGGGCCCAGGATACACTCTCTCTCCATATGTAGCCATACTACATCATTGGAATAACCCAGAAAATCCTGACCAAAAATCAAAAGGCCCCCCAAAACTACTTCATACTCTATTCTTGCTGGCAAAAAAAGTTACTTAAACATTGGCTGGATCCTATCATTCCCCCTATAGCAGAGCTAATAATCCAAATGAAACATTTTATGGGAGTAGAGCAATTAGATACCCTTTGTAACAAAGAACACCAAGCTGGCAAATTTCTATCAAAATGGAAGCAGTTTATTATAACATGCTGTTCTCTGTCTGAAAAGAATAAAATTGTCAAACCATTTACTTCTACAGAACGGTATATTCTGGAGGATCTAAATAATAACCTAGGACTCTTACGTGTTAACTAAAGCAGGGTAGATAATCATCACAATTTATCGTTATTTAATTAATTAATTTCATTGACTGTAGATGACTGTAACTTGCTAATACTTAGTTTAGATGTCTATTTGTTAAGCCAGCTAACCGGAACTTATTCATTATTCATTGTGCATGATCTGTGTACAGGTTCCTTATTATGTGCATCCTGGCTTTGATTTATTTGTTTTATATGTCTTTCTATGATTTGTTCTGTTGAAAAAAACAAATACAAATGATGTTTGAAAAAGGTTGATGTATCTGATAGGGACGCCACTGTCACAGTTCCTCCTTTGGTGGAAGACGGCGAATATGAAATTTCTCGTATCTTGAATTCTAGATGGCATAGAAGGAGATTACAGTATCTTGTCTCCTGGAAGGGTTTTGGTCCCGAAGATAACTCCTGGGTAAGGACGGATGATGTCTCTGCTCCTAGGCTTGTTAAAGCTTTCCACAGGAGGTTTCCGGATAGGCCTGGGCCTGGAGGATCCGGAGGATCCACATAAAAGAGGGGGTACTGTTAGAACCCTCCTGTTTGTTTTTTCCATCTTGTGTTTTGCGGTCTCGTGACCATTTGCCTTTATATTCCAGCTCCGCCCTTCTGGCTGTGCTGAACTTCAGTGTTTGACTGTTTCTCTAGCCTGGTGCTTCGGTGCCCTTCTCTGTCAGTTCGCTTGGTCCTTCTGGGACCTCTTGTACCTTTTGTCAGTTTGTGTTTTTGTGTTCTGCAACAACTTCTCTGTTTAGGAGGTGTCCCATTTTTTGTCACAGTCCTTAGTTCTTTTAGGGACCCCTCCCTTAATGCTATAGACTAGCCGAGGACTAAGGCGGGTCTGTTCGCTAGGAACAGGCAGCCTGCTACATCGTAGGGATTCAGCTTAGTCTTAATGTAGGGACAGCTTTCCCCTATCTTTCCTTAGTACATGTTGCAGATCATAACACTTTATTTCTAATTGGGATATTGTTTGGTTTAATATATTTTATCTTCTGATATTTTGGGTAGCTTTATACTTTCTAAAAATTGATTGATCAGTTGGGCATTAGGTTGTGGTATTGTATTGGTTTTTTTTGTAAATTGTAGAGGGTTGAGTAATAATTTGCGAAGGTATTGGAAATCTCTTTAGGATTGTATATTTTCTCATTTTGGTCGTTATGTATATACGGTAACCTTTGTTTGGTCATTTTAGCTTTGACTTTGTTCGCTTGTATTTTACCTGCTCTGTTTCCCTGCCAATAGTATTTAGCTTTGCTTTTCCGTAGGTTATACCCGTATTTATGTTGGAGCAATTGATATAAATCGTATCTTAATTTTTGTAATTTTTGGAGAGTTGTGTTTACGGGGCTGTTTTTATGCATTTCTTCTAGTGAGGCTTTGTTTTGGTTGATTTCCTCTATTTGGCGTATTCTTTCTTTTTTGTTTTGGGATGCTATTTGAATTAGTTTTCCTCTAATATAAGCCTCATGAGCATACCATACTGTTGATGTGGACACGTTGGGTGTATTATTAATTATAAAATATTCTTTCAAGGTCTCCTGCAGTTGGGGCCTAATTTTATGTGTTGCGATTAGGTAATTATTTACTCTCCATGGGGAGTATGTCGTGTAGTTGTATCCCTCTTTAATGTGTTACGAGATGGGCATGGTCTGACCATGTGATGTTACCTATCGTGGCTTTTGCATGTCATGTAATAACCATTTATCTGTAAGAATTAGGTCGATTCTTGAGTAGCCTTTGTGTGAATGTGAATAGAACGTGTAATCACGTTCAGAGGCGTGCAAAACTCGCCAAACATCATAGAGTTCTTCCGCCAAGAGAGTCTCAGAAAGAGAACAAGGTTTTTCTTTTTTTTGAGGATGTACAGATTTGTCTATGCCTGGCATGGGGTGATATTAAAATCCCTGCACACCAGGAGGGCTCTTTTTTTTGCATCTGTTATTACCGCTAAAGTTTCCTTAACAAAGGAAATCTGCTTGGAATTAGGGGCATATTTGGAGGCGATCGTGTAAGTTTTGTTATTTATTCTGCATACTAAGATGATGTATCTGCCTTCATTGTCTACAATGCTGTTGATCAATTGGAAGGCAACGGTGTTTTTTATCACTATTACTACTCCCCTTTTTTACCAATTGCGTGAGAGTGAAACACATTGGGAAGTTTCTGTTCTGCAACCTGTGTGCGTCAACACTGTTTAAGTGAGTTTCTTGAACACACAGTACGTCGGCTTTTAGGAGAGAACTTTTAACCCCTTTATGACCTGGGGCATACTAGTTCGCCCCAGGTCATCATCCCCGGTTCAGCACGGGCTCCGGCGCTCAGCCTGCACTGAACCAGTGATTTATACAACTGACATGTGCTCGCAACAGCCGCGGGTGGAATCGCGATCCACCCCCAGCTGTTAACCAGTTAAATGCCGCTGTCAATCTTGGTATTAGCCCCGCCCATCGGTGACCCCATCACATGATCGCGGGTCACCGATGGGTTGGCATGACAACCCGGGGTCTGCAGCAGACCCCAGTGGTTGTCATGTCCTGATTGCTATGAGCGCTGCTGGCCAGTGGTTGATGCTCATAGCAAGTGAACAATTCTGCTGCATATAGGCAATCTGCTCATCTCCTGTATGCAGCAAAGCCGATCTAACCGAAAATAGTATCAATAAAAACGTCAGCTCGACGCGCAAAAAATAAGCCATCACCTGGCCCTACATTCCGAAAAATGGAGACGCTCAGGGTCTCGGAAATGGCGTGGTTTTTTTCTATAAGGAAACTTTGGATTTTTTTTCACCACTTAAATAAAAAGAACCTATACAAGTGTGGTATCTACGAACTCGTAATAACACAGAGAATAATAATAGCAGATCAGTTTTAGTATTCAGTGAATGTGGGAAAAAAAAAACAAAAAAACATTTTTTTTGCAATTTCACCGCACTTGGAATTTTTTGCCCGTTTTCTAGTACATGATATGGTAAAAACCAGTGATGACGTTCAAAAGTACAACTTGTCCCGCAAAAAATAAGCCCTCACATGGCCATATTGAGCGAAAAATAAAAAAGTTATGGCTCTGGGAAGAAGGGGAGCAAAAAATGAAAACGAAAAATCGCAAGGTCATTAAGGGGTTAAACAGACTATTTAACCCTTTCACATTGATATTGGAAATGTGAAGTACCATATACAAAATACAGACAAAATCTATATGTCACCACTAGACAGTTAGGGAAGAATGGGGAAATAACAAAATACAAATCTCAAAAGATATAAATAACTATAACAGTTCCAAGAATAGAGTCCGGTTCTAAGTGAACCTACTGGACATGCCGCGCTATCCAGTATACAACAAGGGGAAGTGAGAATGAAAAAATATTTTTCTCGTGCTACTGCAGAGTATTGGAAAAAGTAGTTGTATGATCTGCTCAAAAAAAATAATAAAAGATCTAGGCAGAGCAACTACATTGAGGGTACAACGGTTAGGAAAGTAAACTTGCTGCTTGTTCAGATCCACTCCTTCCTCAACATCGGCGGTTTCTTCTTCTTTATTAGAGAACTTGTCCCTTCTTCCACAGTCGCCAGCGACCACTTCTGCATCAGAGTCATTGCCTGACGAGGAGATGTCAGGGCACGTGTGACTCCTTTCTTAGTCATGATCAGCTTCCAGGGTAGCCCCACTTGTACACGATCTCGTTGTCTCGCAGGATTTTGGTCGCTGTAGAAAACTCGCACCTCCTATTCAGGGTGACAGCAGATAGATCAGTGAACATCATGATGCTCCTGAACCTGTCCGTGAAGCCAGGCAATTACATCTCTGGGTGCAGAGGTGGGGGCACTTTTGGGTTTGGGGATCCTGTGCGCCCTGTCTATTAGAAGGTCCCGCTGATCCTTCTCAAGGTTTAATGCAGTAAAAAAGTCCGTTAGGAACTCCTTCAGTGCGTCTGCAGCAATACTCTCCGGTATCTCTCTAAAATGTAGATTGTTGCGTCTGAAGCGGTTCTCCATATCCGCCAACTTTAATCTCCGTGCATTAATCTCCTCATCTGCCTCATTATGAGCGTCGACCAGATTATTGTGAGCAGTAGTGAACTCCTCCAACTTCTCCTTAATATGTGCTTTTCTATCTCCAATGTGCACAATGTCTTTCTGTAATGCAGTGAAGGTAGAGGTAATATCACTGTGTATGCCCTGTTTAAGATCCCCTAAAAGGGACTTCAGTGTGGTCTCTGTAATGGGGGCAGAGCTGTGCCATGTGTCAGGTGCATTTGATACTTGCTGTTTGGTGTCTGGAGGTCTCTGGGCTGCAGGATGGCGATCCACATGGGTCCTCTGTCAGGGGGTGATGTTCCTGTGCTGGTCTCGGACTATAACCGCTCTTATTAGGTGAGGTCTGACCCAATAGCAGAGGATCAGACCTCATGGAGCGTTCTGCACCGCCTCTGGCTGCATGATGAGTTCTACGGCAGCCATCTTGGATATTACAGGGTGTCGGCACAAAGACCGAGATCCTGCCCTGTGCCACATCTCTGCTCTTTGTGGTGCGCCACATCGCCGCCCAAAGTGTACCGGAGCTTGTGTTGCATGATATTAAGGTAGTCCTCTACTTTTTTTTGCGCTGTGAGCCGCTATTTGACGGTGGAAGCTCGGACCTGGGTCTATGTGCGGCCGCTCAGCTCCTCATCTGGACACACCCCCTAAATAACATTTCCCACATGTGCACTTTACGTCAACACAATTTTGGAACCAATATTTTTTAAAAATGGGTTAAAAGGGGTTAAAAATTGACCAGCAACTTTGAGGGGCCTTTATGACAGAAAATACCCAAAAGTGACACCATTCTAAAAACTGCAACCCTCAAGGTGCTCAAAACCACATTCAAGAAGTTTATTAACCTTCCAGGTGCTTCACAGGATTTTTTGGAATGTGGAAGAAAACAATGAACTTTTACCTTTCTTTTTTCACAAAAATGTTATATTAGACCCAAATTTTCTTATTTTCACTCACAAGGGTTTTCAACAGGAAAAAATGAACCACAATATTTGTTGAGCATTTTCTCCTGAAGAAGCCGATACCCCATATGTGGGGGAAAACCACTGTTTGGGCACACGGCAGGGCTCAGAAGGGAAGGAGTGACATTTGACTTTTTGAATGTAAAATTTGCTTGAATAATTTGCGGATGCCATGTCGGGTTTGGAGAGTCACTGATGTGCCTAAACAGTGGAAACCCCCCACAAGTGACCCCATTTTGGAAACTAGACCCCCCAAGGATCTTCTCTAGATGTGTGATGAGCACTCTTAAAAATAAAGAAATCACTTTTTAGGAAAATGAAAAAATCACTTTTTCCACAAAAATGATGTTTTAGCCCCAAATGTTTTTATTTTCACAAGGGTAAGAGGAAAAAATGGACCACAAAAACTGTTGTGCAATTTCTCCTGAGTACAGCGATACCCCATATATGGGGAAAATACACTGTTTAAGCGCACGGTAGGGTTCAGAAGGGAAGGAGCACTGTGTGACTTTTTGAACGCAAAATTGGCTGGAATCGAGAGCGTATGCCATGTCACGTTTGGAGAGCCCCTGATGCGCCTAAACAGTGGAAACCCCCCACAAATGACCCTATTTTAGAAACTAGACCCCTCAAGGATTTTATCAAGGGTTATAGTGAACATTTTGAACCCAGAGGTACGACACAGAATTTGATACCCATTAGGTCATCATATTGAATAAGTTGTCATTATTATTGAGCGCATGTGCTTGCTACTTGAGTTTGAATCGGGTATGCACCATGTATTGCGGGTGCACGAGTGACATGCTCGAGTCCCCGCCCCTCATGTTTCACAGTTGTTAGACACCCAAAAAAAAAACATGCGGGGATCGCTCGTGCATGGCAGGCAATCCCTGCAAGTTTTTTTTGGCTGTATAACAGCCGCAAAACATATGGGGTGGAGACTCGAGCATGTCACTCGAGCATCTGCAATTCTCTGTGTATACCCGAGCACCCGATGCGAACTGAAGTAGCAAGCAGTTGCTCTCAACACTAGTCGCCATATGGTCATCATTTTTTTTTTTTTTTTTTTTTTTTTTACTTTTGATAAAATCCTAACCCCAACCCTATCTCCAACCCTAACTACTAGCACAACCCTAAAAGTAACACAACCCTAACCTTAGCACAACCCTAATCCTAGTACAACCCTAAGCCTAAAGGGGTTTTTTTTACGCCTTTCCTTGTGATTAGATGACTTTATTCTTTCGGTCATTGCAATTACAGCAATACCAGATTCATATTGGGTTTTTATGTTTGGCAGATGTCACACACTAAAATACATTTTTTTTTGCAAAGGCTAGTTTTTGCAATCATTTTTCCATATTTTGACGGACAGTCATGTAAGGGCTTGTTTTTTGCGGGACAAGTTGATGTTTTTATTGGTACCATTATCGGGCAAATTACATTTTTGATCGCTTTGTTTTTTATGCAGTTCCGCGTGTGGTAAAATTGATAAGGCAGCGATATTCTTCGGGTACGACATTTATATAGTTTTTTTTCATGTTTTGGCGCTTTTACACAATAAAAAATATTTTATAGAAAAAAAAAATTTTTTGCATCGCTTTATTCTGTGGGCAGTAACTTTTAGATTTTTTGGCTGATGGAGCTGTATGGCAGCTTATTTTTTTGCAGGACAAGATGACATTTTCAGTGGTTCTATTTTTATTTACATTCGTCCTTTTGATCACTTTTTTTTGTTTGGCGTTATGATGATAAAGCATAGTTTTTTGATTAGTTTTTTATTTCTTTTTTTTTACTGTGTTCACTAAAGGGGTTAAATAGAGGGATAATTTAATAGGACAGGTCTTTCCGGGCGCCGCAATACCAAATATGTGTACTTCTAATATATATATATATGCAAAACCTACAAAAGACAAAAATATATCTCATACCCTACCATCATTATATATAAATGTAAAGCAAAGTTGCATAATAAATATAGGGTACTTAGTGAACTATTTTTGATCAAAAAAAAAAAAAAAAGTATACAAGCCGTTTTTTCTTTTTTTTTTGATCAAAAATAGTTCACTAAGTACCCTATATTTATTATGCAACTTTGCTTTACATTTATATATAATGATGGTAGGGTATGAGATATATTTTTGTCTTTTGTAGGTTTTGCTTCTTTTTGCTAGTGTGAACATGCTCCTATTTCTTGCATGTCTACCATCTTAGACCTCAGTTCACATTGCTTGGTTTTTTATATATATATATGTATCTTTTTTCATAATAATATTTATTTATGGGTACAGAATATTTTTATTTTCTTGGATTTTTTCATTTTTTTTTTTTAATATTTTTACTATTTTTTTTCACTTTCTGATAACTGTTTTTCACTTTTACACTTTGTCCCACTATGGGACTTTCATTTTTTGCAGGCCGATCGCTTTTAAAGCATAGGGATGCAGTAGCATCCTTGTGCTATGCAGGCTGTCAGCCCTGCACTGGCACAAGTTAGATAAATCGTGCATTGCACACGCTCTATCTATCTTCCTGATGCCTGGTGACCCAGATGTTGTCACGGTATTCAAGGTTAGAGAGGCGCTCTTAACTCTGCTTGCCCCGGAAATGCACAGCCTCTGTGCGGGCGCAATCACATTGTGCATAATCGTAGGTACCTGGTCCATAAGTACCAGGGCGCAGGGACGTACTATTACTGACAATGTCAGAAAGGGGTTAAAGTACATTTACTCCTCGCAAACGCACCCAAAAACACATGTATATCATAAATAATTTTAAAAAATGACGCGGGGTCCCCCCTACTTTTGATAACCAGCCTAGGTAAAGGAGACAGGTGCGGGCTTATATTATCAAGCTGGGAAGATCTATGGATATTGGCCCTTTCCCAGCCCAAAAATTAAAGCTCTCAGCCGCCCCAGAATTGACGCATCCATGAGATGCGCCAATTTGGGCACTTTGCCGACTCTTCCCGATTGCCCTGGTGCGGTGGCAATTGGGGTAATAGTTTATGGGGTGGATGTCAGCTTTGTAATGTCAGTGAGGAACAAGCCTAAGGGTTATTAATGGAGAGTTGTCTATCAGACACCCCCATTACTAATCCAGTAGTCATAAAAAAAAACACAGGAAAAAATCGTTTATTTTAAAAAACACTTCCACACACCTTGCTCGCCAATTTATTAAAAAGCAAAGAAATCAACATGAAGATCCGACGTAATCCAGCCAATTAGAAGTAGTCCAAAAATGGGAACCTGAAAGACATAAAAAGAGAGTTAACTAAATAAAAACAAGAAACATTCCCTCATTCACCAATTTATTATTAATAATAATTCCTGCAGCTGTGATGCAACCCATTGGGGTTCCCACGACGTCTCGCGATTCTGTACAGCAACCTTTGGTGCGTCATTCTGAGAACGACACTTCACAGATCACTCCTGGTCATGTCTCACGAGCGATGACATCAGTAACTTAGTAACGTCATCGTTCGTGAGGGACCTATGAAGGGACCTATTAGCACATTCCAATAAAGTGAATGAAAATTATTGCGTGAACTGTTGTTGTTAAACTTTTTATTGGTACTGTACATGAGCATCCCTTTATAAGGAACCCCTTCGGTGCTGTTACTTTTTCTTCACTTTGTAACTTATTACGCAAGGGACTATCCTCTTTTTTTCATATACCGTAAAATTTCCTTAGTTCATGTCTGTGCATGTGAATGGTTAAAGTGGATCTGTCACCAAATTTGACAATCCTTCCTGCACTGCTACTGGTGGCATCTCACACGGCTAAATGCATGCGGATATATTCTCCTCTATTTGGTTCTTCTTGAACCTTGGTTTGTGGTTGTTCTCCCTATGATCAGAATGCACCTTGGTGTTTCTAGGTTCTCCACTGATGTAATATATTTTTTTTGTTCCTTAAAGGGAACCTGTGACGTGAAAAAAAGCTATTTATCTGCAGATATGGGGTTAATCTGCAGAGTAATAGCGTCCTGAACCTGCACTGCACTTAGACCCCCGCTCTCAGGAGGAAATGAGCTTTATTCCTCCCGGTAGTGTTCTGGGTTCAGTCACGGGGGCTTTGCCGGTGTGGTTCAGTCACCGCTCTGTGTATAGAGAGGGCTGCTGTAACCACATCCCCGGCAGTAATGCTGAGCTGCTTTCAGTCAGTGCCAGTGATGTGGTTACAGCCACAGCTCACTATAGACAGAGTGGTGACTGAACCTACACCTGCGCCACTCCCGAGATGGAAACCCACTGGATGCCGGGAGAAATAAAGTTAATTTCCTCCCAACAGCAGGGGATTAAGTGTCGGCGCCGGGCGGGTTCAGAATAGTATTAACCTAGAGATTATCCCCATATGTGCAGGCTAATTTCGTTTTTTCACATGACAAATTCCCTTCAAGGAAAGAAGCTTTTTTTATTGTAGTTATTATTTCTTACAAGCATGTAGTAATGTGTTTTTTTGTTTTGTTTTTTTAAATCTGCAGTGCTAGCGGACCATCAGACCGCACCTATTATAGAGGTAAGACATTTTACGAAAATTCAGATGGTATAATGAAATATGTGACTTTATATTTTATTCCAAATTTTTTGTAGGTTTTATTAAAGGTACAGTGGGTACGGAAAGTATTCAGACCCCTTTAAATTTTTCACTCTTTGTTTCATTGTAGCCATTTGGTAAATTCTAAAAAGTTCATTTTTTTTTCTCATTTAAGTACACTCTGCACCCCATCTTGACTGAAAATAAACAGAAATGCAGAAATTTTTGCAAATTTATTAAAAAAGAAAAACTGAAATATCACATGGTCATAAGTATTCAGACCCTTTGCTCAGTATTGAGTAGAAGCACCCTTTTGAGCTGGTACAGCCATGAGTCTTCTTGGGAATGATGCAACAAGTTTTTCACTCCTGGATTTGGGGATCGTCTGCCATTCTTCCTTGCAGATCCTCTCCACTTCCGTCAGGTTGGATGATGAACGTTGGTGGACAGCCATTTTCAGGTCTCTCCAGAGATTCTCAATTTTAGGTCAGGGCTCTGGCTCAGCCAGTCTAGAATGGTCACAGATTTGTTCTGAAGCCTCTCCTTTGTTATTTTAGCT
The DNA here is from genome assembly GCF_046119375.1 of Phyllobates terribilis. Classification (NCBI taxonomy): domain Eukaryota; kingdom Metazoa; phylum Chordata; class Amphibia; order Anura; family Dendrobatidae; genus Phyllobates; species Phyllobates terribilis. The sequence goes on from NW_027366062.1 coordinate 50,864, forward strand.
GTGTGCTTAGGGCCATTGTGTTGTTGGAAGGTGAACCTTCAGCCAAGTCTTAGGTCCAGAGCATTCTGGAAGAGGTTTTCATCCACAATATCTCTGTACTTGGCCGCATTAATGTTTCCTTCAATTGCAACTAGTCATCCTGTCCCTGCAGCTGAAAAACACCTCCATAGCATGATGCTGCCACCACCATGTTTCACAGTTGGGATTGTATTGGGCAGGTGATGAGTAGTGCCTGGTTTTCTGCACACACACCGCTTAGAATTACCACCAAAAAGTTCTATCTTTGTCTCATCAGACCAGAGAATCTTATTTCTCATAGTCTAGGAGTCCTTCATGTGTTTTTGAGCAAACTTTATGCGGGCTTTAATATGTCTTGCACTGAGCAGAGGTTTCCTTCGGGCCACTCTGCCATAAAGGCCTGACTGGTGGAGGGCTGCAGTGATAGTTGACTTTGTGGAACTTTCTCCCATCTCCCTACTGCATCTCTGGAGCTCAGCCACAGTGATCTTGGGGTTCTTCTTTATCTCTCTCACCAAGGCTCTTCTCCCACGATTGCTCAGTTTGGCTGGATGGCCAGGTCTAGGAAGACTTCTGGTGGTCCCAAACTTCTTCCATTTAAGGATTATGGAGGCCACTGTGCTCTTTGGAACCTTGAGTAATGCAGTCATTCTTTTGTAATCTTGGCCAGATCTATGCCTTGCCTCAATTCTGTCTCTGAGCTCCTTGGGCAGTTTCTTTGAGCTCATGATTCTCATTTGGTCTGACATGTACTTTGAGCTGTAAGATCTTGCGTGTACCTTTCCAAATCAAGTCCTATCAGTTTAATTAAACACAGCTGGAATCCAATGAAGGAGTAGAACCATCTCAAGGAGGATCACAAGGAAATGGACAGCATGTGACTTAAATAAGAGTGTCTGAGCAAAGGATCTGAATACTTATGACCATGTGATATTTCAGTTTTTCTTTTTTAATAAATTTGCAAAAATTGGAGTTGGGGAACACTTTTTTAGTGTGTGACAGCAGCCAAACATAAAAATCCGATATACAGTGGCTTGCAAAAGTATTCGCCCCCTTCGCAGTTTTTGTGTTTTTCTACCTTACAACCTGGAATTTATTTGTTTTTTAAAGGCTTTGCATGAGATCATGTAAAGAACATGCCTACAGCTCTGAACATTTGGTTTTATTTTTGTTGTGAAGCAAACAACAAATAGGACAAAATACCTAAAAACTTCAATGCGCATAACTATTCACCCGTCTAAAGTCAGTACTTAGTAGAAGCTCCTTTTGTAGCAATTACAGCTGAAGGTCGTTTTGGGTAAGTCTCTATGAGCTTTCTACCTCTTGCCACTGGGATTTCTGGCCATTCTTCAAGGCCAAACTGCTCCATCTCCTTCAAGTTAGATGATTTCCTCTGGTGAACAGCAATCTTCAAGTCTGACTACAGATTCTCAATTTGATTACAGTCTGGGCTTTATCACTACAAAACATTTAGGCTATGTGCCCACGATGCAGAAATGCTCCGGATTTTTCCTGAGCGTTTCTGCATCTCCCTTGCAGAAAAAAAGCATGCTTATTGTACATGCGTTTTTCCTGCCAGGGACATGCGGATGTGAAGTGTTCTTCACATGCATTTCTACATGCGGATTGACAAGCGCTTTCCAAGCGATTTTAGCATCACTTGGAAAGTGCTTGACAACTTGGTCACACTATATAAATCCATGTGTGTTATATAGTGTGATCTTAAAGAATGTTTAAAAATAAAAAAAATAATCTATACTTACCTTCCGATGGCCCCGAAGTCTTGCTTCGCTCTGTTCTCCCTTGCCAGCAGCTCGCAGTACACTGCACTGAAGGACCTGCCATCACATGACTATGACGTCAGCGCAGGTCCTTCAGTCCATCCCGAACTGCCGGCATGGGAGGATGAGCGCAGCGGGGGCCGTCAGAAGGTAAATATAATATTTATTTTTTATTTTAGTCTATTTTTTACAGGTTCTATGGTACCCTCATCCGGAGGAGAGTCTCCTGTCCTCCACAAGCGGGTAGTATCCGCACATTGAAATGCTTGGATTCCGCATGTACAGATGCAGCGATGCATAATCCATGCGTTTCAATGCAAGTCAATGGCGGCGAAAAAAATAATTGGTAGTGCTGCTTTTTTTCCGCAATGATAACCCGCAGCGGAAATTTCCGCAGCATGTGCACAGCACATGCGGATTATCATTGGGGACCATGGTTGGCCTTCTACCATGCGTTTCTGCAGCGTTTTTGCCGCTGCGGAAACACTTAAAAAAGCAGCATCGTGGGCACACAGGCTTACACTTTTTCCCTTAAACCACTCGAGTGTTGCTTTAGCAGTTTGCTTTGGATCATTGTCTTGTTGGAAGGTGAACCACTGTCCCAGTCTCAAATCACTGACAGACTGAAACAGGTTTTGCTCAGAAATATCCATGTATTTCGCAGGATCCATCTTTTCCTGGACTTGAACAATTTCCCCTATCCCTGCTGCCGAAAAACATCCCCATAGTATGATGCTAACACCACCATGTTTCACTGTGGGGATAGGGTTCTTGGGGTGATGAGTTGTGTTGGTTTGGCACCAGACATAGCGTTTACTTTGGTGGCAAGAAAGTTCAATTTTGGTCTCATCTGACCACATCGCCTTCCTCCACACATTTGAGGAGACTCCCACATGTCTTTTGGGAAACTCAAAATACCTTACAATTTTTGTAAGCAAAGGCTTTTTTCTTGTTCAATTATGTTTATTGGTATTTTAAAACATTTTAAAGGGAGAAATGCACACACAATATAAGCCTAAAGGTTTGGGGGAGAGTAGGGGAGGTAGGAAAGCTAGGGGGAAGGAAGGAAAGGGAAGGAAAAGGTAATTCCTTTTGAAAATATGGAAAAGAGAGGCAAGTGTACAAAAAGCTGTCTTTGAATTTTACATGTAACTTACACTTGTTAAAATTATAGCTTATTCCTTATGAATTAATTGCTGAAAAAAGAAAGACAGAAAAATTAGTAAGACACATATAGTACATTAAAAGTAGCTTAATGATATATGTGGACACTTGCCGGGGATCAAGATGTTCTCCATTTACCTGGGGGGAAGGAGTTTGATTTAAGTTTCCATTCAGTCAGAGTGAAGTATGAATAGAAGTTCGCTGACCTAATGCAAATATTGAAGATTGTTTCAATTGGAACATGAAAAAAAAACGGATTATGATCTTTTTATAATCTGGTTCTTGAAGATAGATTGTAATTCTATGGTAATAGTCCAAGGCATAGACCCAAATTGACCCATATTGTAATCGAATTTAGTGTGAATTGTAATTCAAGTGTTTATAATGTTATAATCTTGGTTAAAATCCGTAGATATTAGCTGATATTTATTCACCTAGTCCAAGAAATTCTAAGCAACACTAGACACTGTGAAAATATTACTATACACTTAATCCTATGTGGTTATTTGTTTCAAACCCACCAGGATAACAGAGACTCTAAATTCAATTAAAAATCTATATTTTTTATTCATTATCCATATAAAAAAACAGAAAAACAAATTAAAAAAAAAAAAAACTGACAGGGGACATCCAGAAAAGAGAGATGCAATATATGGCTTGGTCATATCACATTCATCATGATTGTATAGCAGAAAACTAAACCACCTTATTCACTTGATGCATATTTGAACCGGTATTATAGACAGATGTAAACAGATTTGACAAAGTGCAAATTATGGAATATTCAGTCAAATATAATAAATTAAATTAAATGGTAGGGAGTCAGACATTTACATCTATGATCATAAAGTGCTAAGTGCTTGTATTTAGAAAAAATTGTCTGCATTATTTCATTGCATTAGTTGGACCGTAAACAACTGCTTACAACTATGCAATGTGCCATGGAATAGTCAATATACCTATTAAAAATTGGTAAGAAAGTAAGAAAAGATTAAAGATATCTAATGATAGGCCAGGCGTCCGGGGGGCTGTCCATAGGAAGTTATCCCATCAATCATGTGCTAGCTGTAAGGTGCTTTGATGGCTCATCGTACATGTGTATAGTACACCTGTTTGCAAAAGGGACTTCCGGGTGGTGCGCAGTGGAACGCATGTGTGCGGTCCACATGTAGCGCATCCCCGGAAGTCAGTAGGTGATGTGACACGCGCGTGCGCACAGCTCCCAAGGGCCGCACGCCACTATACAGGAACCGGATCTGTGGAGTAAAGCCTAGCTGTGCAGAGCAGTGGAACGCATGTGTGGAACGCATGCGGACCACATGGAGCGCAACCTCAAAAAGGTCCATCCCCAATTCCTAAACCATGAACCTGTAGGACATGGCATACATATCAAGGAATGACAAGGGAAAATGGGAGGGGAATGGGGAAGGAAGGAGGGAAGAAGAAAAGAAAAGAATAAACCAAATCTAAAGACAGAAAATAGATGCTGTAGGAGCATCGATTACCATAAAGTGAAATGTGAAAGGGGGGGGGGTGAAAATGAAAGTAAAAGTGTAAATTAAAAAAGAAAAATCATGTATGAATGAAAATATGTATTTGTTGAATGTGAAGTGTATAAATAACGAAAATAATGTATGTATAGTGAAAAAGCAAAGAATAAGTGAAAATTAATAAAACAAATATATGTAAATAAGTGTTAATATGTCTATTGTCAAAGAGAGGCTAAGTGTAACAATTAGAAACATTTAATTGTGCTAGGATTTTATGCCACGCAATCACGGAGAATAAGGGGAGAAGCCTACCCTTCTATCAGTGTCAACCTTCATATACAAAAAACATGTTCTTCCCAAATGGGGACCCCCCAACTCACTCCTGAGATCAAATATTGACATGTTGGATATATATCACTTGTTGAAAAGACAGCACCGTCCAATTTTATAGTCCATGTTCATCATTGATGGATAATTCCAATCCAAATATTTCTTACTTAATTTACTTAATTGCCATAAATTTCCGTGGACAATGCCACAAATTTCAAAAATATTCAATATGTTTCAGATTCACTTGTTAAAGGGACACAGCGCCATCTATAATTATAGTCCATGCATATCATTGGTAGATGGTTCCAAACTAATGTTCCTTGATTCTAATTGTCCATTATCATGGATCTCCACAGAAGGCTCTAGGAACACCATCCCCTTCGGAAGGAGGAGTCAACCAGGTCACCAGACCCCACCCCAAGTAGCCAAGGCAGCAGGTAAGTAGTGGATATAAGTAAGTCTTTGATCTGGGATAAAAAACACAATCAATTAGAAGTACATAATGGTTTACAGTACCCATGATACACAAAAATGAAAAATGAGAAGGGGGGGGAGGGAAAAAAGGGAACAAGGGAAGGGAAATTGGACCTAAGATCTATTTAAAAGCTGATTACAGCATAATTCTCGGCTACCCTATAAACGGCCTCGCAGACGCCAGGAAAAATGGGCAGAATGAAAAAAAGGGAAAAGTTAAAAAGGTATTAAAATACCATAAGATAAAAACATAAAAAATAGCCACCCAGAAAAAAACATGAAACCTACCAACTCGAAAAAATGGGGGGAAAAATATGAATAAATTACAAGAAAGAACTAAAACCCGTAGCTTCATTTAAACCCTGTGGATTCAAGGTACCCAATCGAAGAATCCAATGACTTTCTAACTAACCTAAGGCTTTTTCCAAGATCTCCACCCCTTAGACCTAGGACTATCTGATCTATGGCAAATGCCTTAAGACCTTTAGGGGAACAATTGTGGTACAGTTTAAAATGACACGGAATAGTTTTGAGCAATGTGGGGTCATCAATGCCAACTGCTTTTTCGATGTCCCTCACATGCTCTCTTACCCGTATTTTGAATTCTGTCGTGGTAAAGCCAACTTAAAGTTTTCGGCAGGGACATACGGCATAGTAGATTTTTCCTTTGGAGCTGTAATTCAGATGTTTGCGTATCTGGAAAGTTCTGGTGCCATCATGGTTGGCAAATGTTTTGGCTTTCACGAGATTCCAGCAAGCCTTACAGTGGCCACAAGGAAAGAAACCTTGTGGAATAGTAGAAGGTTCCTTGTTTTTGGCAGTTGGATCATAGTAACTATGTACTAATATATCTTTCAGATTTCTACATCTCTTTGCCACCATTGATGGGGCTGAAGGGAGAATTTTGGACAAAACATGGTCCGTAAACCAAACTTTCCAATGTTTGTTGATAATTGATGTCAATTCATCCCATTGGTTATTATACGTTGATATAAACCGTACCACTCCGTCATTATTTGTATCAATCTTCCTGGGCGCATTATGAATGAGCTGTTCTCTGGATACTTTTTTGGCTCTCATATATCCGCGTCTAATTTGTCTTCGACTGTAACCCCTATCCAAAAAGCGTTGAGCAAGATTAGTGGCTTGTTGTTCAACTGACCAATAGGGATTCCCCTAATGGTGGAGGGCAAATGAGATGATTCTGCATGTAGCAGTGAGTTAGTGGCCGTAGACTTGCGATATATATCCGTAATGACACGTCCTTCACTAGAAATGTGGATTTTGAGATCCAAGAAGTCTAGCTCTCTACCATAATGATATGTCAATTTAATGTTAAGATTATTATTATTATTGAGAGCTTTCATCAGAATATCCAAGTCCCCCACTGACCCCTCCCACATAAACCATAAGTCATCAATACATCTCATTCACCTTTGCACCAAATCAATGCCAGGAATTGATTCCCCCTGGAATATGTCCCTCTCCCAAGCTCCTAAAAACAAATTGGCATAGGAGGGGGCACAAGAGGCCTCCATCGCTGTGCTCTGTAGTTGTAAATAAAAATTTTTATGAAAAATAAATACATTATGCTTGAGGACATATTCCAGGAGGATCAATATTAAGTCAACTAGCTCTGAATCCAAATCTGTAGATCTCAGATACCAAGATGCCGCTCTCAAACCATCTTCATGTTTTATACAAGTATACAAGGCTTCCACATCTGCTGTTACCATGATGGCTTGGTCTGGAATATAAAGGTGGTTTAATCTTTGGAGAGCCGCATTGGTGTCCTGGATGAATGATGGTAGGGTGGATACGATAGGTTTCAAAAAATAATCAATGACGTCGGAAATGACCTCACATAATCCCCCATTGCCTGAAACAATGGGTCTACCGGGGGGGGTCAGTGTGGTTTTTGTGGACCTTTGGAATGAGATACAATGTGGGAAGTTTTGGATGAAAGTTATTAATTGTATCTAACATTTTTTTGGTAATAATACCCTTCTCCAAAGCCTTCTCCATGATGAAAATTAATTCATTGTGGAAGGTAGGGGTCGGATTATATACCAGTTTTTTATAGCAAGATGGTGTATTTAAAAGCTTGTGGGCTTGTTTTTCGTATAAATAGGTGGGCCGCACCACCAGATTTCCCCCCTTATCTGCTGGTTTATATACCACGTCGGGGAGGGATTGTAATTCTTTTATAGCTGCTCGCTCCTGTTTATTAATGTTTGACTTCCAGGGGGACAGCTTGGAAGAGATTGAATGTCATTAGTAACTAGTTTGGGGAAGATATCGACCGCTGGGCATGTACTTAGAGGGGGGAAATTTTTGGATTTGTGAAAAAGGTTCGAAGGAATGTTACCAACCTTTGTAAGTTGATTTTTATCATCCAATGATTCCAAAATCTGAAGTGCTTCCCTTTCTTCCACGGTGGAAAACATACTCTGATGGTCGGCCTTGTTATGCAATTTTTTAAAAACTAGCTTTATAGCAAGGAGATGTACATCTCTCACCGCCGAGAACGTGTCTAAATACGAAGAGGAGAAAACGTCAAAACTCTTTCAAGAACTCTGAGTTGAATTTCAGATAGAACATGTGAAGACAAGTTAATTACCCGTAAGCGGTCCTCTCCCTTTTTGGTTCCAGCAGCCTTAGCAAACATATCCGGAAATCTTCGTTCCTGTTTTTTGCCCTTTGTCCATATGAAAGCCCCTACTACTGGTGCTATCAATATCACTAGAGGATGAAAATTCATCCGTCTGTGACTGATAAGGAATTTCAGAAGACTGACCTTGATTGAAGAATTTAGTGACGTTTTTATGTTTTTTAATCTGCCAGCAAAATATTTTATTGTTCTCAAAATCAGTTAGATCTCGTTGGTATTTCTTAAATTTTATCTGACTGATATCTCCTTCCCATTTATCGACATCTTTATTTATATCTGTCATAAGTTTTTCAAAATTTTCCCCTGTAATCTCCTTGTGAATAGTTTTCTCCAAGGGTTTAGTATTTGTTTCAATAATGATCTGGATGAAATCCAGCGAGCATAAAGTTGCGGCCTTAATCCATTTATTGCTCAAAGTCTCGTCTTTTAGATCAAAAGATGGGTACACTTGTATACGTAAGCCACGTGGGATGATTCTTTTGGTATAATAATTCTCTAAGGATGTTTTATTCCACCATACTTTTGTTTTTTTATATAAAGCAGTCCTGTACTGGCAGATTAATTCCTTATTATTGTTGGAGGTTTCATGGACAACACTGGATGTTCCCTGTTTGAATAGATCTGAAGCCTTAGTTTGCCAGGTATTCATTCTGGCTTTTAAATCCATTTTAAGTATTTTGAATGGACCAATCTGTTTGAAAACAGCAAACATAATTATTCACCTAGTCCAAGAAATTCTAAGCAACACTAGACACTGTGAAAATATTACTATACACTTAATCCTATGTGGTTATTTGTTTCAAACCCACCAGGATAACAGAGACTCTAATTTCAATTAAAAATCAATATTTTTTATTCATTATCCATATTAAAAAAACAGAAAAATAAAACAATTTTTTAAAAATGACAGGGGACATCCATAAAAGAGAGATGCAATATATATCTTGGTCATATCACATTCATCATGATTGTATAACAGAAAACTAAACCACCTTATTCACTTGATGCATGTATTATAGACAGATGTAAACAGATTTGACAAAGTGCAAATGCAAAGTACAAATTCTGCAATACCCTAATTAAATTAAATGGTAGGGAGTCAGACATTTAAATCTATGATCATAAAGTGCTAAGTGCTTATATTTAGAAAAAATTGTCTGCATTATCTCATTCCATTAGTTGGACCGTAAACAACTGCTTACAAATATGCAAAGTGCCATGTACAATTTTCATAGTCATGAAAATACAGAAAAATCTTTAAATGAGAAGGTGTGTCCAAACTTTTGGTCAGTACTGTATGTATAGTGAAAAAGCAAAGAATAAGCATGGGAGCTGTGCGCACGCGCGTGTGACATCACCTACTGACTTCCGGGGATGCGCTACATGTGGACCGGGTGCGTTCCACACATGCTTTCCACTGCGCACCACCCGGAAGTCCCTTTTGCAAACAGGTGTAGTATACACGCGCGCGATGTGCCATCAAAGCACCTTACAGCTGGCACATGATTGACGGGATAACTTCCTATGGACGCCCCCCCCCCCCCCCCCGGCCTATCATTAGATATCTTTCATCTTTTCTTACTTTCTTTTTCATACATCAGATAATGCAATTGGCTACATGGCTCTATATATACTCAAGCCCCTCAGTGGATAGACACACCCCCGGAAGCAGCTTAACAGCGAAACAGCGTAGGGGTTCTGAGAGGTAAATGCTGTCAATATGGTCAGTTTGCAGCAATTTTTAATAGGTATATTGACTACTCCATGGCACTTTGCATAGTTGTAAGCAGTTGTTTACGGTCCAACTAATGGAATGAGATAATGCAGACAATTTTTTCTAAATATAAGTACTTAGCACTTTATGATCATACACTGTGTTCCAAATTATTATGCAAATAATATTTTCTCAGATTTTCCCAAATTACCTATATGAATTGTTGCAGTCATTGTAATTTTCCAGTCAAATTACTATTAGAGTACAATTGAAAGGTTTTTGTACAAACTGCCTATGATAACAGTATATTTTTAAAAAAATAAAACACTCAAACTGCACTCAAAATGCATGTTCCAAATTATTATGCACAGCAGAGTTTTCAACCTTTTCATTTTAATAAAGAACAAAAAAATGGTCATTTTTGAAATTACTGTATAAGCATTAGCAGGTTATTACAAACTGAAATGAAACAGTTTTCAACTCAAAACTTTATTCTAGGTGATGTTACATTTGCACATAGGACCCTTTGTCCGAAAGGAGCTTCTGAACTCTCTCGTCCATTGAATTTGTCAGGTTTTGGATGGTTTCTGCTACAATTGTTTTGCATGAGGACAGAATACCCTCCCAGAGCTGTTGCTTAGATGTGAACTGCCTCCCGCCATCATAGACACTCCTTTTGATGATGCTCCAGAAGTTCTCAATGGGGTTGAGGTCAAGGGAACATGGGGGCCACACCATAAGTTTGTCCCCTTTTATACCCATAGCAGCCAGAGATGCAGATGTGTCATGTGCAGCATGAGAAGGTGCATTATCATGCATGAAAATGATCTTGCTGCGGAATGCACGGTTCTTCTTCTTGAACCATGGCAGGAAGTGCTGTTTGAGAAACTCAACACACATTATGGAGTTCATCTTTACCCCTTCAGGGATCCTAAAGGGGCCGACAATTTCTCTCCCCATGATTCCAACCCAAAACATTACTCCACCTCCTCCTTGTTGGTGCCGTAGCCGTGTTTGCATGGGGTGTTCATCAACCAGCCATCCTCCACTCCATCCATCTGGACCATCGAGCATTGCACGGCACTCATCGCTGAACAAAACAGTTCGATGGTCCAGATGGATGGAGTGGGCATAAAAGGGGACAAACTTATGGCGTGGCCCCCATGCTCCCCTGACCTCAACCCCATTGAGAACCTCTGGAGCATCATCAAAAGGAGTGTCCATGACGTAAGTGCCCCCGGTCTTTTCTCCGGTGAGTCTGGTCTCTTGTACGGCTCGCGATGGTCTAAAAGGACCTTCCATGACGTAATTTAGTCATGTGACAGGTCACTTGACCGCTGACGTCGGCGGTCGCGTTACCTGTCACATGACTAAATTACGTCATCAAAGGTCCTCTTAGACCACCGCGAGCCGTACAAGAGACCGGACTCACCGGAGAAAAGACCGGGGGGCCATTTCAAGGTAATCATAATGTTCATTTTTTTTTTTCAACTATTAACTTGGTCACACTATATAAATCCATGCCGGTTGCATGGATTTATATAGTGTGACCAAGTTGTCAAGCACTTTTCCAAGTGATGTTAAAATCGCTTGGAATAGCGCTTGATAACCCGCATGCAGAAATGCATGTAAAAACGCTTGACAAGCGCTTCTACCTGGCAGTAAAAATGCATGTAAAATCCTCATGCTTTTTTCCTGCCAGGGAGATGCGGAAAAAATCTGCAGCATTTCTGCATCGAGGGCACTTAGCCTTAATGTTCTTAGAAGATTTAGTCCTACTGGCAAAAAGGAAGTAAATCTTGCTTCCTAAATTGACCTGCAAAGTTGCTGATTCTAACCAACAGTAGCTTATTCCCGCACAAAGTGTTATGGATCCGGGTGGTGGAACCTCTGTGCTGCGGTGCAAGGAGGGACCAGAGGGGCGTGACTAAGTATCTACTCGGACTGACCAAGGTCGCACGGCGGCTCAAACGACTCCGTGAACCAGGGAGGGACCGAGCAGAGGGACCAGGTGCCACTCTGGGCCAGACTTTGTATGAGAGCAGGTGACTCCCACGGGTCAGATGGCAGGGACTGACCGGTACAGCAGATGAGCACGGCAGGCAGGCTGACGGGTGGTCCGGGTAGACAGACTGGCGGACACCCCGGGTAACTGGCTGGAGCTTCCAGGTAGGCAGGCTGGTAGGCACAGCAGGTAACAGGCAGGAGCCTCCAGGTACGCTGGCTGGTAGGCACAGCAAGTAACAGGCAGGAGCCTCCAGGTAGGCAGGCTGGTAGGCACGGCAGGTAACAGGCCGGAGCCTCCAGGTAGGCTGGCTGGCAGGCAAGACAGGTTACTGGTAAGTTCTCTGGGTAGGCGGACTGGCCAAGCCCATAGACAGACTGGCGGGTTGGACCGTAGGCAGACTGTCGGGCTGGAGTGTGTTCCGGCTGGTGGAGACAGGTAGCAGGTAAAGGCTCCAGATAGGCGGACTGGCCAAGCTGAGAGACAGACTGGCGGACTGGATTGGAAGCTGACTGTCTGGCTGGACTGGTAGTCAGGATGGCGGACTGGACTGGTAGTCAGGCCGGCGGACTGGACTGGTAGTCAAGCTGGCGGACTGGACTGGTAGTCAGACTGGCAGCGGGACCTGAGGGCTGAAGCAAAGTTAGCACACAGAGCAACAACCTTGCACGGGCACCTCCATTTTGGAGGAGGTCCCTTATATATGAGAAGTCCTCCGGCCATTGGTTGGGGACTCCTTAGGACAGCGCGCGTGGCCCCTTTAAGGGGGGAAGGAGCGCGCGCTCCCTAAGCACAGTGCCCAGGAAGCTGCGCGTGCCGACAGCAGCAGCAGGGGAGCCGGAAGACGCCGGGGAAGGAGCGCGGCGGTAAGGGGGACGGCGTCTCTGCCTGGCAGAGGGCAGAGATGCCGATGCTACACAAAGTAGTTATTTTGTAGTTTGTTAGACAGATTTCCTGGCTTGTAGAGTGGCTCTTGATAGACCTATAAAGAGATGAAATCATAATGGGCCTATAGTTTTTGAGTTCCACGTCATTGATAGTGGTATTTCGTGTTAAAAATGAGTAAAAGGTTACTTTAACGTCTCTTGGAATATCGGAAGAGATGTAATGAGGCTTTGCAATCCTATAGACCTTGGCGACTGTCTTATCGTTGCATATGTTTGAAATTAGTTGAGCTAGTATTTTGTTCATATAGCTATCTAATTTAATTGGTTGGACTGATTTAGGAATGCTTCTTATTTTAAATTGTTCCTTCTAGAAATGTCTTCAAGATTAGACATCTGAGCTTTAAAAGATGAGACCTTTTTGTAAAGAATTAATTGAGCTCACCATCTCCGAATGATTTTGTGTTGTTTACTAAGATATTCTCTACCTTATCGATTCTTACTTTCATTTTTGTAATTTCAGAGGATGTAACTAAACTACGGTATTTTTCGGACTATAAGACGCACTGGACCATAAGACGCACCCCAAATTTTGGGGTGTAAATAGGAAAAAAAATAATTTTTATAAGATGGGGTCCGTCTTAAACTCTGATTAGGTATCTTACCTGGGGGGTGGTGGAGCAGGATCGCAGGTCCCTCCGTTCCCTGCCTCAGGAACTCGGCGGCAGCAGAAGAGGTGAGATGCCGGTGTCTGGTTGGGTCCTGGCTTGGCCTGTGGACTGGGACCTGGCCTGTGAACTGGGGCCTGGCCTGGCCTGTGGACTGCGGACGGGCCTGGGGCTTGTGGACGGGCCTGGACCTGTGGACTGGGGCCTGGCCTGTGGACTGGGGCCTGGCCTGTGGACTGGGGCTTGTGGACGGGCCTGGACCTGTGGCCTGGGGCCAGTGGACTGGGGCCTGTACCTCTGCTGGTGTCCGGCGGTGAGGTAGAGGAGCCGGGGCCTCTGTCGGGCTGTGAGTGGTTTCCGGAGATGCGGCAGAGCAGCGCCTGCAGTTTCCGGCGTCCTGAGGCTGTGATCTGCAGGAAAATGGACGCCGGAGCTCCGGGTCGGCGCATGCGCCGGCGGCCATTTTCCCGTGGATTACGGCCTTGGGAAGATGGCCGCAGCCCCCGGAAGCCATACACGCTGCTCTGCCGCACTGCAGGACACCGCTCACAGCCCGGCAGAGGCCCCGGCTCCTCTGCCTCACCGCCGGACGCCACTCACAGCCTGGCGGAGGCCCTGGCTCCTCTGCCTCACCGCCGGACACCAGCAGAGCTACAGGCCCCAGCTCCAGCCGCATCTCACCTCTGCCGCCGCCGGAGGACCCTGCGATCCCCGCTCCACCACCACCGGTAAAGTACTGTTCGGACCATAAGACGCACCTCCACTTTCCTTCCAAATTTTGGGGAAAAAAACTGCGTCTTATGGTCCGAAAAATACGGTATGTCAATTAGGGCTATTGACCTCCATTAATATATCCTTAATGAATGTCTCTGATGGCATTGCTTGAATAAGGGTAACTTTGTCTATTGCGGTCGTAGTTTTGTGAAGAAAATTACCTTCTGGGTTAGTCAAGTACCTGTCTAAAATATTAACTTGAGTTGGGGTGGGGCGACATTCAAGGGATTGAAGTAGAGCATTGCAAATTCTCCTCAAACTCTTCTTTTACAGGTGCATTGGTAGCGTGTATGTTCTTAATGAAATAATTATTAAGGACCTGAAATGACTGATGACCATTAGACTCGTTATAATTATTTTGTGATTGGATGCCTTTTGAGTTTTCAGAGCTTGCATCTGACGTGTCCAAGGGGTATTCAGATTGAATTGGGACAAAGCTATTGCTTCTATGGTAAGAAGATGTAGAGGATGTGTTAGTATAATTTAGACCATTGGTTCGTAAGGTTGCAGATTCTATCTTTCTCTCGTGGAGATTTAACCCTCAACTGGTGAGGTGGGGTTTTTGTCACGCAACTGGTGGTGGGGTTTCCTATACCCCAGTGTTTAGAAATTTCTTATTTTTACTGAAAATGCAAAGATCACATTAGTTTTAATCGTTTTCTTATTGGCGATTGATTACACATGAGTATAACAAATTTTTGACACCCACAAGTGTCGGAAAATGTAATATTTTGATGATTCAATCTGAGGGCATTATGAAACGTGGCAACCGATGAAAAATTCCCTGGGGTGTGCCAAACCCCACCTCACCAGTTGAGGGTTAAATCCTCTGTGTTAATGCGCTCTTTAGAACTCATCTCCTGATAGCTATTCTCAGTTTCTTGATTAGATTCATGTGATTGACAGGTGGCAGACAGCCTTTTAAAGGTCTCTTCATTATCTTAAGGATAGGAGTTATGATCCTTTGATTCTGATTGTTCCTCATCTGGACATATTTAAGGGGAAGCATAGATGGGGAGTTGAATCCCTTATAAAGAAACGCATATCTCTCCATTAATTATCAACTCCTCTATGCCATTGTTATTTGGCTGGAGTAGCAAGCTTTTATATTGGAATAGTAGTCTGTGACTGCTACTGACAGTTCCTGGATGCTCTTTTCCTGTTAACAGTCACTATCCATGGACTCATATCTCTGACAGGGAGACAATCCCTGCCTGTAATTTGTCTCCAAATCCTCTCCATTTGTCCATCTATCACCGATTTGCCTCCTATCCATTCCTGTTACGAGGTGCTCAGCTGTTGTACTCTCCTGCTTGCTATATAGAGGCTGTGCCTCTGCCTCCTGTCTCTCCCCGGCTTCTGTGCCGGTGCTGCGCTCACCTGCACTTCTACCTTCATTGACAGTGATACGTCTGGAGCAATCAGTTTGGGGCCAGTGATGCCGAAGCATGTCTTCTATACTTTGCCTATAATAATAATGACGGCCAGCAACCCTGCCAATACGTTTATCAGTTTAAACATGTTACTTGGTTACTGTATATATCAAAAAGACTGCTAGCCCCTGATTATCATAGCAGTGAATAAGCTAGATGAGGAAACACGTAGGGCTGTAAATTACAAGTGTAATACAAGTAGGGTGTAGTATTCAGGCTGCACACGTTATACTGCAGCAGCGGGGACACATAAGGGTATGTGCACACGGTGCGGATTTGCTGCGGTTTTGACGCTGCAGAATTTCTACACCATTTCCGCACCTAATATGCAAATTAGGTTACTTGCGGTTTTTGGTGCGGTTTTTACATGCGGTTTTGCCGCATGTGTTTTTTATGCATGCGTTTTTCATGTCTTCATGTTGAAATTAGGGTATGTGCACATGATCAGTGTTCGCTGTGGATTGGACGCAGCACAAGTGCGCTGCGTGCAATCCGCAGCGGACAGATGTTACAGCATAGTGGATGGGATTTATACGAATCCCATGCCCACTATGCGTCTGCGGCTCACCCGCGGAAACTGACATGCGGCGTGTCTTTCCAGACCGCAACATGTCTATTTCCTCCTGCGGGTCCGCATGTGGGCTTTCCCCATAGACCTAATCTCTATGAGGAAAGTCCGCCTGTGAAAAAAAAAAAAACGTCCGCCGCTCATTTGCATAATGAGCTGAAGCCTGAGGCGGCTTCTCCAGCCTCGGGGCCGCAGTCAGCTTCTGATCGTCTGCACATACCCTTAGAGAATAGTTTTTTTTAAACAAACTTTATTGATCATTATGTAACGTTTTTGTGTGCGTTTCCCCTGCAGAAACACTATTGAAACACACATGCGGTTTTTATGCATGCGGATTTTCCTCATCTAATGCAAGTCTATGGGGAAAATCTGCATGCTTTTCCGCAAGAGAAATTGACATGCTGCGGTCTGGAAAGTCGCGCCTCATGTCAGTTTCCGCATGGTGCACAAAAACGCATAGTGGGCATGGGAAATCCCATTCATTATGCTGTAACTTCTGACCGCTGCAGTTTTGATGCTGCATAAAAACGCAGCGTCAAAACTGCAGCAAATCCGCATCGTGTGCACATACCCTAACCATTGTGTTTCAGCCCAGCTGCAGTTTATTAGATTAGCTGAAGTGTGCCTGACTCGGTATTCTGATTCATTCTCAGACCTCCTGTAGTTTTGGGCATATGGGGTCAGTAAAATAAACGTCTGTAGCTGCTTAGTGCATTGGTAGTTTATCAAACTCCAACATAGGTGCTTTACTCTTGTGAAGTATCTTCAACACAGAATACCGTATTTTTCGGACTATAAGACGCACTTTTTTTCTCCAAAATTTATCTGTAATATAACGGGGGGTGTTTCCTTCTATCCAAAGCCTCCCTCGCCTGCACAGTGTGGCGCCGGAGTCAGCCCGTGCGCATACCTCACTAAGGCGCCATTTTATTGAATAAACTGTGTATGTGAAGTCGCATATACAGTATCTTCAATAAAATGAAGCCGGAGATCGCAGGATGCGCAGGCTCTGTCTCTGGCGCCATTTTATTGAAGTAATATACTACAATGTCAACATAGCAGTGCAAACGCTACGACCATATGGATAATGGCAACGGCCAGCATGTGCACACTGCTATGTTAACGTTGTTGTAGAATTATTCAATAAAATGGCACCGGAGTCAACGTGTGCATCCCGCAATATCCAGCCATCAAATCAAATGGCGCTTCTTCAGTTCAGAGCCCTGCCATGTGCCCAAACAATAAATTTCCCCCACATGTGGTGTAATGGTATACTCAGGAGAAATTGAACAACACGTATTGTCCATTTTCTTCTGTAACTTCTGTAATCTGTGAAAATGACAAATTTGGGGCTAAAATATCTTTTTTTCTGAGAAGAAATAAGTATTTGATCCCTCTGGCAAACAACACTTAATACTTGATGGCAAAAACCCTGTTGGCAAGCACAGCAGTCAGATGTTTTTTGTAGTTGATGATGAGGTTTGCACATGTCAGAAGGAATTTTGGACCACTCCTCTTTTCAGATCATCTCTAAATAATTAAGATTTTGAGGCTGTCGCTTGGCAACTCGGAGCTTCAACTCCCTCCATAAGTTTTGTATGGGATTAAAGTCTGGAGACTGGCTAGGCCACTCCATGACCTTAATGTGCTTCTTTTTGAGCCACCCCTTTGCTGCCTTGGCTTTTTTTTTTTTGCATCATTGTCTTGCTGGAAGATCCAGCCACGACCCAACTTCAGGGCTGTTACTGAGGGAAGGAGGTTGTTGGTCAAAATCTTGCGATACATGACCCCATCCATCTTCCCTTCAGTACGGTGCAGTCGTCATGTCCCCTTTTGCAGAAAAGCACCCCCAAAGTATAATGTTTCGCCCACCATGCTTCACGACTGGGACAATGTTCTCAGGGTTATACTCATCCTTCTTCCTCCAAACACAGCGAGTTGAGTTAATGCCAAAGAGCTCAATTTTTGTCTCATCTGACCACAGCACCTTCTCCCAATAACTCACAGAATCATCCAGGTGTTCATTGGCAAGCTTCAGACTGGCCTGCACATGTGCCTTCTTGAGCAGGTGGACCTTGCGGGCACTGCAGGATCTTAAAGCTTTAAGGCGTAATTTTCTCGGTGACTGTGGTCCCAGCTGCCTTGAGATCATTAACAAGTTCCCCCCGTGTAGTTTTAGGCTGATCTTTCACCTTCTTCATGATCAAGGATACCCCACGAGGTGAGATTTTGCATGGTGCCCCAGATAGATGTCGATTGGCAGTCATTTTTTATTTCTTCCATTTTCTTACTATTGCACCAACAGTTGTCTCCTTCTCATCCAGTGTCTTACTTATGGTTTTGTAGCCCATTCCAGCTTTGTGCTGTTCTATGATCTTGTCCCTGACATCTAGGTTTTCCGGCACTGGGAGCAAGAATTCAGTTTGGCGCAACCCCCCTTCCTCATGCGGTTTGAGTAGTCGTCATGTGACCATTCATTCATATGCGACTTACACACTTACAATGACGTGCCGACTAGCTGCTCTTCCTAATTCTCAATGTTCAGTGAAAAACTGAGAGCAGCAACCAGAAACGCTAGATTTCACTTGACCGTAAGTATGCAAATCGCTTGAGTGAATTGGCCATGTGATGACTTCTGGAACTAGCAAGCTGAGTTGACAGTGAGTATATTACACGCTTTTAGGATTGGAATGCTACGGGGCAGTCATTCTAGGTGACAACAGGCTTCTGAATTCTCACAATGCGTGTACTGCACACTTTTAGGATTCTTCCATGATGGTGGCAAGAGTGTACGGTCATACAAACGCAGTGTTTGCAAACTTCCAACCAGATTCCGACTAGATGTGTCCAGCCTCACTCAATTAATTTTAATTTAGCGAGGCCATGCATGTCTAGTTGGCACATGATTGCATGTATGTTTGTAAATCGCATACATGTGGTTTCTTGACTTCCTGCTCTCACCGATGGCACCAGAGAATCCAGTTAGCTTGCAGTGCGCACTGTGGGAATTCAGAAGTCTGCAGTCACGTAGAGTAACTGCATACTTTCAGTACAAACTTAGACAACCCTTTTAATCCTCCTAACATAAATAAAAATATAGTAACTTTTAATTTGTCAAACACAATGCTTTATTAATATAGACATGTATCACGTAATCCTACAAGTCATGGATTATTACATGTGTACACGATCAAATTCAATAACAGCACAATAATACATCAATAAAATCACTATCAGTACAGAAATGCATCAGTAGAACCGACATCCATACAGAAACACACCATCACAAACCTCATCAGTACAGATATACATCACCAGAACCACCAGCAATACAGAAATTCATTACCATAATGACTAGCAGTACATGAATTCATCACCAGGACCACCATTGATACATCACCAGGACCACTTTTCATTCATGAATTCAGCACTAGAACCACCATCAGCACAGAACTACATCACCAAAACCGGCATCAGTTCATGGTACATTAATAGTAATGTCAGATCAGATCCATACACATTTTTATCATTTTTATCGCATGAACCTAAACTCCCAGTATATCCTTAACAATGGTAAGATGATGCTGGGAGTTGTTGTTATAAATCATCATCAGGCTGCGGACCATGCTGGAACCACAGTACTGATGAGAATTATTATCACATATAAACATTTACATCCAGGTACATTGTCTCTGATTGAAATCATTCTCTATTCTTCATCTTGTTCAGACGCTATAATGACTTTTCTCATCCACACTTTGTCTTTGTAGACTTCCATCTTCTCCGGTCTTGTGCAGTACATCACCACACAATGCCCATAAAAATAGTAGCGTGATTATAATGTTCCTGAATAAAAATAACTGCCCGATGCTGAGTCCCTCAATAAATAATTGCCTCTCACTGTGTTCCCTGAACAAAATATGACTTCCACACACTGTCCTCCTTATGGTACTTGCCCTTCATTTCCCCTCTCCTATACTGTATATACTGGGCCCCCTCTTCACACTGTCCTCTCACACTGTCTCCCCTATAGTGCTCAGTCTCTACACTGTGCCCCTCATCACATTCCCCATCCTCGGCACACTGTACTCCCATGCTGCCCTTTCTTTATACTGCCCCCACACACTATTCCTCTCAATAGTCTCCGCACACATTTTTCCCCCCTTCCTCATACTGTCTCCTCACATATTTATCCCCTCGGTGTCTATTTTGTCTACTTGCACCCCATACTGTGTCCGCACCCATTCCCACACTTTGCTCACCATACTGTATCTGTAGCCATCTGTCAGGGAAATATTGAGAGATATTGAAAATTTTCCTTCTCCCCCTGAAGCCCCCCTCACCACTCCCTTATCCCCTATTTGTCACGAGACAAGAGCTGACACTCCACACCGCTGTCTGTATGCCAATAACAGTACAAGAATCTCAATAGCCTATTCTATTTAACATAAGAATGCAGTTCCTCTTAGCACAGACCTGCGAAGTAGACACCTCCAGCAGATGGGCAGAGATGGAAGGAGAGAGGAAATGGCTTTTTAGGCATCAAACGCACTTACAATAATTAAGACAATTCCCCAGCCACAAACTGCAGGATTTTTGACTCCGATACGTAATATGGAATAACTAAAGTTCCATACGTCCGATAATAACGGGACCTATATTTTTAGTGGCAGGATCAGCCAAGGAATAATATGCTTATTTTTGCATAGCCATAAACCCCTCCGTGGAGCTGTAGCGCAAAAGCACCAGAATAACGGATCGAAACTGCGCCATGCATGGTCTCTAAATGAAGCTAAAATCATAACAGAAAAAATGGTGTAGTTTGCAAGCTTCTGCGATCAACAAGCGATAAGTTATCTCAAAAGCAGGTTTTTAATACAAACATGAAGGGTGGAGCCCGAGCCCACATGATGTCATCACAGGGGTGTGTGGGTCGATCTTCCCCTTCGACATAAGAGAGCCGACGGAAGATTGATCAATGTTCTTTGCCAAGTGGGTATAGAGACTATTAGCAACAGATTTCTTTAGATAACGCTCAAATCAAATCTGGGAGCCCCTCCTACAGCTATACTTATTCGTCTCTGCGAACTCTATAATAAGTTTCTTCTGTAATCCTGTTTATTTTATGTAACTGTCTATTCTGTACTATAAATGTCTCCTTTATAACATCCTTGTATATATTTTTCCTAAACACTGCCTCCCTTTTGGATTAAATATAAATAGTTCTGTTTCTTTTGTCCTGTAATCGTTCCCTCCCCCGAAGCCATATGCTACCAGAACGCAGGCGTCCGGCCAGGCCTGTATTATATTTCAAACTCGGCCGGTGGTGGCAGCCAATAATATTAATAATTGGGCTATTGTGAAGCTGACAGTGACCATATGGAGGGCGTAAACACATATTCCATGCGTTGGAATCCAGAGGTGTGACGCCATACGCTCACTGGTTGCTTGCCGATACCTCCGTAGTGAGTAGTGGGGCCGTGTGCTCGCGGATCCCTGTCAAAATCCTGATAGTGACGGCACGGTGAGGTATTGCGTGATCTCCCCGGTGTCGTCCCTGTGGAATACATGACACCATCCCTCCCTCTCTTGCTCCCAATACTGTGTCTGTACCCATCTCCCCATCCTCGCTCCTCATACTGTCAGCATCCATCCCCCCTTGCTCTCCATACTGTGTCTGCACCCAACTCTGATCGCTCCCCATATTTTCTCCTCAAATCCCTCCCCACCCTATTACAACAAATCTTCTGTCCAGCTTCACTGAAGCACTTACCACCGACTTTGTATGCACCTCTGCGGTGCCGCTGATCTGATTACGCTGCTGATGTCACCCAGATGTGATTCGGAAGTGAAAGACGTGAGTACATTTGATTGCTGAAGCTGGCGCGCTGTGCCTTCTCTAATCCATCTGTTAGCTTAACATTATGTTGGGCCTCCCAATACAGTATACAGTATAAAGGCATCACACAGCCCTCATACAGTAAGATAGTCCCCCATGGTCCACTATATAGTAGGATTGTTCTCCACAGTCCCCAGTCTCTGTCCCCTCTTCTAACCTGTGTCTCAGTGAATGCGCATGGCGTGATGCAGTGATGTCACCGCGCAGCCTGATATCCCCTGTGCAGTGCCGGCCTCCAGCAGGCCAGAGGTATCCTGTGGCCTAACAGTAAGTGATGTGGCACTAATATAGTAGCTCTATGCTCAATCACAACTGTTAAGGTATGTTCACACTAGGCTTTTTTTCAGCGTTTTTCTCTGCAGCAAAACACGATCTCTTGGCAGGAAAGAAGCTGCGTCAAAAACTCCAGTTTTGGTGCGTTTTTCAAGATCCCAAAATTCAGCTTTGCTTTCATCACAGAAGCATGAACACATGTCACCAATGCAAAATATATGTGAAACTATATTAACCCGAATTACAAATATAACAGTTGGGGGAGGTGAATTGTTCAGGAATAGTTTACTTAAGACATTGGCAGTGCATTGAGTTTATAGGACACTATTTATTTTCAAGCTATGGTCTGCCATTGAGTTGCTCAGGTATTTTCAATCACACGCCTGGCTCAACCAATGTTTATTGTTGTAAACATCAAAAATTTAATTAAACTGTACTAATCCAAATTGTAATCTCAGGTGACCAAGACAAGATGGTAAACTTGGGAAAAACACAAAAATAAATGAGTTTCACATACTGTTGTACTTGATTTTTTTTCACTAAAAATGCAGCAAAGCCTGATGTCTGTGTTCACACTAGGCGTTTTTTGCTCTATTGTACAACAAAAAAACATGCAAAGCACAAAATACTGATGACACAAAAACCAAGGTGTGTGCATGAGATTTCTGAAATCTTAAACTTTGCTGGTACTGTAAAACATAGCTGAAAATTTTCATTAAAAAAAAAGATGAAAAAAACCTAGTGTGAACGTGTCCTTATCAGTATCAGCATCCCCAGGAAGCTGATATTGTTAACAGTGTACCAGACAGTGTGGCCCACGGCTGTACCGACCCGTCTAATGGCCAGTCTGGCCCTTTGTATGTGTAGTATTCTGTCTTTTTATCATGGTGGTCAGTTACATCCTTAATGCATTAGTATTGTGATCAAATATTGGAGTATTGGTAAATTAGGCTGCTTTTTGCTCTTATAGTTTTGGGGGATTTAATGTCCTTTTCAGTGAATTGCATGTAATTTTAGTGTAGGAACTCACAAGAAAATGGGGACCTATGACACAGGTTACAAACTTGCATATTTTGCTCAAAATATAAACCATTAACTCAAATATTTTTTATCTTTGCAGGATACAACCAGGCTCTGTAGTGTTGGTGGGGAAAATAGGATGCTTGTCCCTGTAGGGTGCACTTATACATAATAAGCCGGCGTGGTGCACTACACGTATCTGTGTGACTGGCACATTATACAGGTTTTATTCACATGCATCTAGAATTCTAATCATTCACCCCTTTCCCTATGAATGGTCGGTGTGAGTGGTTGTTCACCAGTATTTTGCACCTGTGCTACCTCCCAGTTTTTATCCCTGGAGCTTGCTGTAGCCAGCAGTTAAAGTATGAACATATGACTTTTCTTACAAAATCTTCAGTTTTTTCTCAAATTAGTTAATGCAAAAATGTATACACCCCACATCAAAAACTACTACATCTAGTATTTGGTATGAGCTTCATGACTTTTAAGGACAGCACCAAGTTTTCTAGGCATGGACTGAACAAGTTGGCGACATATTGCAACATCTATCTCTTCCCTTTTTTCAAGAACAACCTCTTTTAGAGCCTGGATGCTGGATGAGAGTGATGCTTAAAGGGGTTTTTCACATAAACAAAAGTACATTTTAATCAATAGATTTTGGAATAATAAGTTCCACAATCGGATGTGTTTAAATAAAATGTTTCTTTGCTGGGATCTTATAAATGTGCCCCTGTTGTGTACTGTGTAATGGCCGTGTCTCACCGACCATACAGAGACATAGTCTGATAATGCTACATCTCTTGGGCAGGGGGTGGGGGGAGCCAAAGAGTATACAGACATTACAGCATGGGTTCACAGCTGATTCTTTTTGTGAGATAAAACATTTCCCTGCCTGTTCTTAAACAATGTTTTACTTCAAAGAAAGAATCATCTGCGATCCCCTGCTGTAATGTCTGTTCACTTTTTTTCTACCCCCTTGCCCAGGAGATGTAGTATAATCAGATCATGTTCCTGCACGGTCAGACACGGCCATTACATAGTACACAGCAGGGGCACATTTATAAGATTATCTCAGCACAGAAACCTTTTTTTTAAACACATCTAATTGTGGAAGTTATAATTATTTCAAAATCTATTGATTAAAATGAACTTCTGTTCATGGAACAACCTCTTTAACCCCTTAATAACATCTGACGTACTAATACGCGTCTGTGCCCTGGGACTTAAGACCCAGACCCGTATTAGTACGTCATCGCGATCGCGCGCGCACACAGGCTGTGCGGGCGCGATCGCCGCCGGGTGTCAGCTGATTGTCACAGCTGACACCCGGTACTATGTGCTGGGAGCGGTCCTGCACCGCTCCCAGCACATTAACCCCCGCGATGCTGCGATCGAAGTCGATCGCGGCATTGCGGGGGCATGGGGAGGTGATCGGCGATACTCACCTCCTCTTCCGGCTTCCAGCACAGTCTGCAAAGGCTTCCCGGGTGTTGCCATGACGACTCAATGTCGTCATGACAACATCCGGGTCACCAGAGAGCAGGAAGATTGCTTGGACATGCGCAGTGCATCTCCAAGCAATCTTCACACTGTGCACTTCTGACAGCCTTCATGGCATAGGTATGGTGCTCCATTCCTGTGCCATGCAGGCGATCAGAAAAAAAAAAGTGAAAGTCCCAGAGTGGGACAAAGTAATAAAGTGTATAAACTGTGTGAAAGTGGAAAAAAAAAAAAAAGTGCAAAAATATTATAAAAAAATAAAAAAAATAATACACCAAAAATAAAATATAATGTACCCATCAATAAATATTATTATAAAAAATATATAAAAAAAAAACAATAAAAGTACACATATTTGGTATCGCCGCGTCCGGAACAACCTGACCTATAAAACTGTCCCACTAGTTAACCCCTTCAGTGAACATGGTAAAAAAAAAAAAAAAAAACGAAGCAAAAAACAATGCTTTATCACCATACCGCCAACCAAAAAGTGGAATAAATATATAAATAAAAATGATACCGCTGAAAACGTCATCTCGTCCCGCAAAAAACAAGCCGCCATACACCTCCATCAGCCGAAAAATAAAAAAGTTATAGCTCTCAGAATAAAGCGATGCTAAAAAATATTTTTTTCTATAAAATAGCTTTTATTGTGTATAAGCGCCAAAACATAGAAAAATGAAACAAATGTGGTACCGCTGTAAACGTACTGACCCGAAGAATAAAGCTACCTCATCAATTTTACCACACGCGGAACAGAATAAAAAAAAAAAAAAAAAAACACAATTCCTGAATTGTTGGTTTTTGTTTATTCTGCCTCCCAAAAATCGGAATAGAAAGCGATCAAAAAATGTCACGTGCCTGAAAATGGCACAAATAACAACGTCAAGTCATCCTGCAAAAAACGAGCCGTCACATGACTGTCTGCCAAAATCTGGAAAAATTATAGCTCTCAAAATATGGCGATGCAAAAACTAGATTTTACAAAAAATGCGTCTTTTAGTGTGTGACAGCTGTCAGTCATAAAAACCCCATATGATTCTGGCATTGCTGTAATCACACCGACCTGAAGAATAAAGTCGTCTAATCACTTATACCGCACAAGGAACGGCGTGAAAAATAAACTCTTGGGTTAGGATTGGGCTAGGGTTAGGGCTGGGTTTGGGGCTAGGGTTGTGCTGGGGCTAGGGTTGTGCTGGGGCTAGGGTTGTGCTAGGGCTAGGGTTGTGCTGGGGTTAGGGTTGTGCTGGGGCTAGGGTTGTGCTAGGGCTAGGGTTAGGGCTGGGGTTGGGATTTTTTTCAAAAGTAAGAAAAAAAGATGACGATATGGCGACTAGTGTTGAGAGCAAGTGCTCGCTACTTGAGTTTGCATCGGGTGCTCTGGTATGCATTGAGTATCGTGGGTATTTGAGTGACATGCTCGAGTCTCTGCCCCATATGCTTCGCGGCCAAAAAACTTTACGGGGATTGCCTGCCATGCACGAGCGATCCCCGCATGTTTTTTTTTGGGTGTCTAATAACCGTGAAACATGCGGAGCAGGGACTCGAGCATGTCACTCGAGCACACGCTGTACATGGTGCATACCTGAGTACCCGATGCAAACTCAAGTAGCGAGCACTTGCGCTCAAGAATAATGACAACTTATTCAATATGATGACCTAATGTAAACAAATTCTGTGCCGTACCTCTGGGTTCAAAATGTTCACTATACACCTTAATAAAATCCTTGAGGGGTATAGTTTCCAAAATGGGGACACTTGTGAGGGAGCTCCACTGTTTAGGCACATCACGGGCTCTCCAAACGCGACATGGTGTCCGCTAACAAATTGAATGGAAAATCGGCTCAAATTGTTAGCGGACGCCATGTTGCATTTGGAGAGCCCCTGCGTGCCCAAACATTGGAGCTCCCCCACAAGTGACCCCATTTTGGAAACTAGACCCCCCAAGGCACCTATCTAGATTCATAGTGAGCACTTGGAACCCCAGGTGCTTCACAAATTGATTCATAAAAATGAAAAAGTGTTTTTTTTTTCACTTTTTCATTTTTACGAATCAATTTGTGAAGCACCTGGGGGTTCCAAGTGCTCACTATGCATCTAGAAAGGTGCCTTGGGGGGGTCTAGTTTCCAAAATGGGGTCACTTGTGGGGGAGCTCCAATGTTTGGGCACACAGGGACTCTCTAAATGCAACATGGTATCCGCTAACAAATTGAATGGAAAATCGGCTCAAATTGTTAGCGGACACCACATTGCGTTTGGAGAGCCGCTCTGTGCCCAAACTTTGGAGCTCCCCCACAAGTGACCCCATTTTGGAAACTAGACCCCCCAAGGCACCTTTCTAGATGCATAGTGAGCACTTGGAACCCCCAGGTGCTTCACAAATTGATTCGTAAAAATGAAAAAGTGAAAAAAAAAAACACTTTTTCATTTTTATGAATCAATTTGTGAAGCACCTGGGGTTCCAAGTGCTCACTATGAATCTAGATAGGTGCCTTGGGGGGTCTAGTTTCCAAAATGGGGTCACTTGTGGGGGAGCTCCAATGTTTGGACACACAGGGACTCTCCAAATGCAACATGATATCCGCTAACAAATTGTCGGCTCAAATTGTTAGCGGATATCATGTTGCATTTGGAGAGTCCCTGTGTGCCCAAACATTGGAGCTCCCCCACAAGTGACCCCATTTTGGAAACTAGACCCCCCAAGGCACCTATCTAGATGCATAGTGAGCACTTGGAACCCCAGGTGCTTCACAAATTGATTCATAAAAATTAAAAAGTGTTTTTTTTTTCACTTTTTCATTATTACGAATCAATTTGTGAAGCACCTGGGGGTTCCAAGTGCTCACTATGCATCTAGAAAGGTGCCTTGGGGGGTCTAGTTTCCAAAATGGGGTCACTTGTGGGGGAGCTCCAAAGTTTGGGCACAGAGGGGCTCTCCAAACGCAATGTGGTGTCCGCTAACAATTTGAGCCGATTTTCCATTCAATTTGTTAGCGGATACCATGTTGTATTTAGAGAGTCCCTGTGTGCCCAAACATTGGAGCTCCCCCACAAGTGACCCCATTTTGGAAACTAGACCCCCCAAGGCACCTATCTAGATGCATAGTGAGCACTTGGAACCCCTAGGTGCTTCACAAATTGATTCGTAAAAATGAAAAAGTGTTTTTGTTTTTCACTTTTTCATTTTTACGAATCAATTTGTGAAGCACCTGGGGGTTCCAAGTGCTCACTATGCATCTATAAAGGTGCCTTGGGGGGTCTAGTTTCCAAAATGGGGTCACTTGTGGGGGAGCTCCAAAGTTTGGGCACAGAGGGGCTCTCCAAACGCAATGTGGTGTCCGCTAACAATTTGAGCCGATTTTCCATTCAATTTGTTAGCGGATACCATGTTGTATTTAGAGAGTCCCTGTGTGCCCAAACATTGGAGCTCCCCCACAAGTGACCCCATTTTGGAAACTAGACCCCCCAAGGTGCCTATCTAGATGCATAGTGAGCACTTGGAACCCCTGGGTGCTTCACAAATTGATTCGTAAAAATGAAAAAGTGTTTTTTTTTTCACTTTTTCATTTTTACGAATCAATTTGTGAAGCATCTGGGGCTTCCAAGTGCTCACTATGCATCTAGAAAGGTGCCTTGGGGGGTCTAGTTTCCAAAATGGGGTCACTTGTGGGGGAGCTCCAAAGTTTGGGCACACAGGGGCTCTCCAAACACAACATGGCGTCCGCTAATTATTCAAGCAAATTTTACAATCAAAAAGTCAAATGGCGCTCCTTCCCTGCCGTGCGCCCTAACAGTTTTTCTTCTCCAAATATTGGGTATCTGCGTGCCCAGGGGAAATTGCACAACAAATTTTGCGGTCCATTTTTTCTTGTTACCCCTGTGAAAATAAAAAAAATTGGGTCTAAAGTAACATTTTTGTGAAAAAAGTTAAATGTTCATTTTTTTCTTCCACATTCAAAAAATTCCTGTGAAGCACCTGAAGGGTTAATAAAGTTCTTGAATGTGGTTTTGAGCACCTTGAGGGGTGCAGTTTTTAGAATGGTGTCACTTTTGGGTATTTTCTGTCATAAAGACCTCTCCAAGTGACTTCAAATGTGATGTGGTCCCTAAAAAAATGGTTTTATAAATTTTGTGGGAAAAATGAGAAATTGCTGGTCAACTTTTAACCCTTATAGCTCCCTAACAAAAAAAAATTTTGGTTCCAAAATTGTGCTGATGTAAAGTAGACATGTGGGAAATGTTATTTATTAACTCTTTTGTGTGACATATCGCTCTGATTTCAGGGCTTAAAAATTAAAATTTTGAAAATTGCAAAATTTTCAAAATTTTCGCCAAATTTCCGTTTTTTTCACAAATAAACGCAAGTGATATCGAAGAAATTTTTCCACAATCATGAAGTACAATATGTCACGAAAAAACAATCTCAGAATCAGGGGGATCCGTTGAAGCGATCCAGAGTAATTACCTCATAAAGTGACAGTGGTCAGAATTGTAAAAATTGGCCCGGTCATTAACGTGCAAACCACCCGCGGGGCTTAAGGGGTTAACTTGTCTCTTCAGAATTCCCTATAGGTGTCTTGATTGGGTTCAGATTAATTCTTGGCCACTGAATCTCTTTCCCCCAGTTCGTCAAAAATGTAACATATACAGTACAGACCAAAAGTTTGGACACACCTTCTCATTTAAAGATTTTTCTGTGTTTTCATGACTATGAAAATTCTACATTCACACTGAAGGCATCAAAACTATGAATTAACACATGTGGAATTATATACTTAACAAAAAAGTGTGAAATAACTGAAAATATGTCTTATATTCTAGGTTCTTCAAAGTAGCCACCTTTTGCTTTGATGACTGCTTTGCACACTCTTGGCATTCTCTTGATGAGCTTCAAGTGGTAGTCACCAGAAATGGTCTTCCAACAATCTTGAAGGAGTTCCCAGAGATGCTTAGCACTTGTTGGCCCTTTTGCCTTCACTCTGCGGTCCAGCTCACCCCAAACCATCTCGATTGGGTTCAGGTCTGGTGACTCTGGAGGCCAGGTCATCTGGCGTAGCACCCCATCACTCTCCTTCTTGGTCAAATAGCCCTTACACAGCCTGGAGGTGTGTTTGGGGTCATTGTCCTGTTGAAAAATAAATTATGGTCCAACTAAACGCAAACCTG
Source organism: Phyllobates terribilis (assembly GCF_046119375.1). NCBI lineage: Eukaryota > Metazoa > Chordata > Amphibia > Anura > Dendrobatidae > Phyllobates > Phyllobates terribilis. The sequence goes on from NW_027366062.1 coordinate 80,700, forward strand.
ATGGAGTAGCATGCCGCTGCAAGATGCTGTTGTAGCCATGCTGGTTCAGTATGCCTTCAATTTTGAATAAATCCCCAACAGTGTCAGCAGCAAAGCACACCATCACACCTCCTCCATGCTTCACGGTGGGAACCAGGCATGTAGAGTCCATCCGTTCACCTTTTCTGCGTCGCATAAAGACACGGTGGTTGGAACCAAAGATCTCAAATTTGAACTCATCAGACCAAAGCACAGATTTCCACTGGTCTAATGTCCATTCCTTGTGTTCTTTAGCCCAAACAAATGTCTTCTGCTTGTTGCCTGTCCTTAGCAGTGTTTTCCTAGCAGCTATTTTACCATGAAGACCTGCTGCACAAAGTCTCCACTTAACAGTTGTTGAAGAGATGTGTCTGCTGCTAGAACTCTGTGTGGCATTGACCTGGTCTCTAATCTGAGCTGCTTTTAACCTGCGATTTCTGAGGCTGGTGACTCGGATAATCTTATCCTCAGGAGCAAAGATGACTCTTGGTCTTCCTTTCCTGGGGCGGTCCTCATGTGAGCCAGTTTCTTTGTAGCGCTTGATGGTTTTTGCAACTGCACTTGGGGACACTCTCAAAGTTTTCCCAATTTTTCGGACTGACTGACCTTCATTTCTAAAAGTAATGATGGCCACTCGTTTTTCTTTACTTAGCTGCTTTTTTCTTGCCATAATGCAAATTCTAACAGTCTATTCAGTAGGACTATCAGCTGTGTATCCACCAGACTTCTGCACAACACAACTGATGGTCCCAACCCCATTTATAAGGCAAGAAATCCCACTTATTAAACCTAACACTGCACAGCTGTGAAGTGAAAATCATTTCTGGTGACTACCACTTGAAGCTCATCAAGAGAATGCCAAGAGTGTGCAAAGCAGTCATCAAATCAAAAGGTGGCTACTTTGAAGAACCTAGAATATAAGACATATTTTCAGTTATTTCACACTTTTTTGTTAAGTATATAATTCCACATGTGTTAACTCATAGTTTTGATGCCTTCAGTGTGAATGTACAATTTTCATAGTCATGAAAATACAGAAAAATCTTTAAATGAGAAGGTGTGTCCAAACTTTTGGTCTGTACTGTATGTGTTTTTGGATTATTGTTATGTTTGAAACTTGTATGTCTACCAAGGGCACAGAGTTATGGTTGCATCTTTTCTTTCCATGTAGAGCAGTTCATCTTTGAACTCATGATACCTTCAATGAAATGTAGCTCCCCAACATCAGCCGTACTCATACAGCTCCGCATAAGGACACCATGTTTTACTGTAAGCATTATTCATTTAGAAATATGAATTTAGAAAAATGCATGAGGCCTACAGTGAAACATGGTGGTGGCAGCAGTGTCCTTATGTGGGGCTGCATGAGTGCTGCTGATGTTGGGGAGCAAAATTTCATTGTAGATATCAGGACTTTATATTGTACTGGTCTATATTGAAAAAGAAGCTGCTACCACTTTTCCAGCATAGCTATGATCGAAAACACACACGTTGCATTTCTGAAGAACAGATTGAAAATGATTCAGTGACCAAGTATGACTTCTCACAGTCTAAATTTCCTATCAATATGTCTTTGGAGTGTGGGAGCAAACCCATGCAAACACAGAGATAACATACAAACTCCTCGCAGATGTTGTCCTTTGTGGAATTTGAACCCAAGACCCCAGTGCTGCAATGCTGCATTGCTAACCACTGAGCCACCGTGCTGCCCCTATATAGCTATGAAACATTAGTGCCTGCTTTATATTGGGTAATGCAGCTTTCAAGAGAAATTGCATAGTAAATTGTGCATGCTAGCTGAATGGAATTTTTATTTTTTTATTCCATTTTGTATTAATATAAAGCACATCAAGGATTAGCAAACTTGTTGTATACTTTGAAACCTCCATTCTTTAAACTGGGGTGACTTTTAGGAGATTATAATAAAGAGGCCCTTCAAAGTTACTTCAAAATTGAATAGGACCTTAAAATGCAGTTTATTTCAACCTTTTTCTGATGTGGGCCGCAATAATATGTCCCTGTGCCCTGGGCTTTAGTGACTAAATATGTATAGATACGGATCACGCCCGCACAGAGCGCGATCGCCACCGGGTGTCAGCTGATTCTGACAGCT
>NW_027366063.1:0-82827 GCF_046119375.1 Phyllobates terribilis
GGATTAGCCAGGAAAAAGCAAAAAATTTCAGAATTGCACCTTGCAATGTGGAGATATTACTGTTTGTGCATTTACAATATTCATTGATTTTTGCCATTGAAAAACATGTTTTTCATATACCAGAAATGTTTGAAGCTACTGACTGAATGAAAGGAGCTGGCATCTCACTCTCTTTGAATCTTCTTTATCCTGCTAGGATTAGCAGGAAAAAGCAAAAAATTTCAGAATTGCACCTTGCAATGTGGAGATATTACTGTTTGTGCATTTACAATATTCATTGATTTTTGCCATTGAAAAACGTCCAGAAATGTTTGAAGCTACTGACTGAATGAAAGGAGCTGGCATCTCACTCTCTTTGAATCTTCTTTATCATGCTAGGATTAGCAGGAAAAAGCAAAAAATTTCAGAATTGCACCTTGCAATGTGGAGATATTACTGTTTGTGCATTTACAATATTCATTGATTTTTGCCATTGAAAAACGTCCAGAAATGTTTGAAGCTACTGACTGAATGAAAGGAGCTGGCATCTCACTCTCTTTGAATCTTCTTTATCATGCTAGGATTAGCAGGAAAAAGCAAAAAATTTCAGAATTGCACCTTGCAATGTGGAGATATTACTGTTTGTGCATTTACAATATTCATTGATTTTTGCCATTGAAAAACATCATGTTATTCATATACCAGAAATGTTTGAAGCTACTGACTGAATGAAAGGAGCTGGCATCTCACTCTCTTTGAATCTTCTTTATCATGCTAGGATTAACAGGAAAAAGCAAAAAATTTCAGAATTGCACCTTGCAATGTGGAGATATTACTGTTTGTGCATTTACAATATTCATTGATTTTTGCCATTGAAAAACGTCCAGAAATGTTTGAAGCTACTGACTGAATGAAAGGAGCTGGCATCTCACTCTCTTTGAATCTTCTTTATCATGCTAGGATTAGCAGGAAAAAGCAAAAAATTTCAGAATTGCACCTTGCAATGTGGAGATATTACTGTTTGTGCATTTACAATATTCATTGATTTTTGCCATTGAAAAACATGTTTTTCATATACCAGAAATGTTTGAAGCTACTGACTGAATGAAAGGAGCTGGCATCTCACTCTCTTTGAATCTTCTTTATCCTGCTAGGATTAGCAGGAAAAAGCAAAAAATTTCAGAATTGCACCTTGCAATGTGGAGATATTACTGTTTGTGCATTTACAATATTCATTGATTTTTGCCATTGAAAAACGTCCAGAAATGTTTGAAGCTACTGACTGAATGAAAGGAGCTGGCATCTCACTCTCTTTGAATCTTCTTTATCATGCTAGGATTAGCAGGAAAAAGCAAAAAATTTCAGAATTGCACCTTGCAATGTGGAGATATTACTGTTTGTGCATTTACAATATTCATTGATTTTTGCCATTGAAAAACGTCCAGAAATGTTTGAAGCTACTGACTGAATGAAAGGAGCTGGCATCTCACTCTCTTTGAATCTTCTTTATCATGCTAGGATTAGCAGGAAAAAGCAAAAAATTTCAGAATTGCACCTTGCAATGTGGAGATATTACTGTTTGTGCATTTACAATATTCATTGATTTTTGCCATTGAAAAACATCATGTTATTCATATACCAGAAATGTTTGAAGCTACTGACTGAATGAAAGGAGCTGGCATCTCACTCTCTTTGAATCTTCTTTATCATGCTAGGATTAGCAGGAAAAAGCAAAAAATTTCAGAATTGCACCTTGCAATGTGGAGATATTACTGTTTGTGCATTTACAATATTCATTGATTTTTGCCATTGAAAAACATCATTTTATTCATATACCAGAAATGTTTGAAGCTACTGACTGAATGAAAGGAGCTGGCATCTCACTCTCTTTGAATCTTCTTTATCATGCTAGGATTAACAGGAAAAAGCAAAAAATTTCAGAATTGCACCTTGCAATGTGGAGATATTACTGTTTGTGCATTTACAATATTCATTGATTTTTGCCATTGAAAAACGTCCAGAAATGTTTGAAGCTACTGACTGAATGAAAGGAGCTGGCATCTCACTCTCTTTGAATCTTCTTTATCATGCTAGGATTAGCAGAAAAAAGCAAAAAATTTCAGAATTGCACCTTGCAATGTGTAGATATTACTGTTTGTGCATTTACAATATTCATTGATTTTTGCCATTGAAAAACGTTTTTCATATACCAGAAATGTTTGAAGCTACTGACTGAATGAAAGGAGCTGGCATCTCACTCTCTTTGAATCTTCTTTATCATGCTAAGGATTAGCAGGAAAAAGCAAAAAATTTCAGAATTGCACCTTGCAATGTGGAGATATTACTGTTTGTGCATTTACAATATTCATTGATTTTTGCCATTGAAAAACGTCCAGAAATGTTTGAAGCTACTGACTGAATGAAAGGAGCTGGCATCTCACTCTCTTTGAATCTTCTTTATCCTGCTAGGATTAGCAGGAAAAAGCAAAAAATTTCAGAATTGCACCTTGCAATGTGGAGATATTACTGTTTGTGCATTTACAATATTCATTGATTTTTGCCATTGAAAAACGTCCAGAAATGTTTGAAGCTACTGACTGAATGAAAGGAGCTGGCATCTCACTCTCTTTGAATCTTCTTTATCATGCTAGGATTAGCAGGAAAAAGCAAAAAATTTCAGAATTGCACCTTGCAATGTGGAGATATTACTGTTTGTGCATTTACAATATTCATTGATTTTTGCCATTGAAAAACGTCCAGAAATGTTTGAAGCTACTGACTGAATGAAAGGAGCTGGCATCTCACTCTCTTTGAATCTTCTTTATCATGCTAGGATTAGCAGGAAAAAGCAAAAATTTCAGAATTGCACCTTGCAATGTGGAGATATTACTGTTTGTGCATTTACAATATTCATTGATTTTTGCCATTGAAAAACATCATGTTATTCATATACCAGAAATGTTTGAAGCTACTGACTGAATGAAAGGAGCTGGCATCTCACTCTCTTTGAATCTTCTTTATCATGCTAGGATTAGCAGGAAAAAGCAAAAAATTTCAGAATTGCACCTTGCAATGTGGAGATATTACTGTTTGTGCATTTACAATATTCATTGATTTTTGCCATTGAAAAACATCATTTTATTCATATACCAGAAATGTTTGAAGCTACTGACTGAATGAAAGGAGCTGGCATCTCACTCTCTTTGAATCTTCTTTATCATGCTAGGATTAACAGGAAAAAGCAAAAAATTTCAGAATTGCACCTTGCAATGTGGAGATATTACTGTTTGTGCATTTACAATATTCATTGATTTTTGCCATTGAAAAACGTCCAGAAATGTTTGAAGCTACTGACTGAATGAAAGGAGCTGGCATCTCACTCTCTTTGAATCTTCTTTATCATGCTAGGATTAGCAGAAAAAAGCAAAAAATTTCAGAATTGCACCTTGCAATGTGTAGATATTACTGTTTGTGCATTTACAATATTCATTGATTTTTGCCATTGAAAAACGTTTTTCATATACCAGAAATGTTTGAAGCTACTGACTGAATGAAAGGAGCTGGCATCTCACTCTCTTTGAATCTTCTTTATCATGCTAGGATTAGCAGGAAAAAGCAAAAAATTTCAGAATTGCACCTTGCAATGTGGAGATATTACTGTTTGTGCATTTACAATATTCATTGATTTTTGCCATTGAAAAACGTCCAGAAATGTTTGAAGCTACTGACTGAATGAAAGGAGCTGGCATCTCACTCACTTTGAATCTTCTTTATCATGCTAGGATTAGCAGGAAAAAGCAAAAAATTTCAGAATTGCACCTTGCAATGTGGAGATATTACTGTTTGTGCATTTACAATATTCATTGATTTTTGCCATTGAAAAACATGTTTTTCATATACCAGAAATGTTTGAAGCTACTGACTGAATGAAAGGAGCTGGCATCTCACTCTCTTTGAATCTTCTTTATCCTGCTAGGATTAGCAGGAAAAAGCAAAAAATTTCAGAATTGCACCTTGCAATGTGGAGATATTACTGTTTGTGCATTTACAATATTCATTGATTTTTGCCATTGAAAAACGTCCAGAAATGTTTGAAGCTACTGACTGAATGAAAGGAGCTGGCATCTCACTCTCTTTGAATCTTCTTTATCATGCTAGGATTAGCAGGAAAAAGCAAAAAATTTCAGAATTGCACCTTGCAATGTGGAGATATTACTGTTTGTGCATTTACAATATTCATTGATTTTTGCCATTGAAAAACGTCCAGAAATGTTTGAAGCTACTGACTGAATGAAAGGAGCTGGCATCTCACTCTCTTTGAATCTTCTTTATCATGCTAGGATTAGCAGGAAAAAGCAAAAAATTTCAGAATTGCACCTTGCAATGTGGAGATATTACTGTTTGTGCATTTACAATATTCATTGATTTTTGCCATTGAAAAACATCATGTTATTCATATACCAGAAATGTTTGAAGCTACTGACTGAATGAAAGGAGCTGGCATCTCACTCTCTTTGAATCTTCTTTATCATGCTAGGATTAACAGGAAAAAGCAAAAAATTTCAGAATTGCACCTTGCAATGTGGAGATATTACTGTTTGTGCATTTACAATATTCATTGATTTTTGCCATTGAAAAACGTCCAGAAATGTTTGAAGCTACTGACTGAATGAAAGGAGCTGGCATCTCACTCTCTTTGAATCTTCTTTATCATGCTAGGATTAGCAGGAAAAAAGCAAAAAATTTCAGAATTGCACCTTGCAATGTGGAGATATTACTGTTTGTGCATTTACAATATTCATTGATTTTTGCCATTGAAAAACATGTTTTTCATATACCAGAAATGTTTGAAGCTACTGACTGAATGAAAGGAGCTGGCATCTCACTCTCTTTGAATCTTCTTTATCATGCTAGGATTAGCAGGAAAAAGCAAAAAATTTCAGAATTGCACCTTGCAATGTGGAGATATTACTGTTTGTGCATTTACAATATTCATTGATTTTTGCCATTGAAAAACATGTTTTTCATATACCAGAAATGTTTGAAGCTACTGACTGAATGAAAGGAGCTGGCATCTCACTCTCTTTGAATCTTCTTTGTCATGCTAGGATTAGCAGGAAAAAGCAAAAAATTTCAGAATTGCACCTTGCAATGTGGAGATATTACTGTTTGTGCATTTACAATATTCATTGATTTTTGCCATTGAAAAACATGTTTTTCATAAACCAGAAATGTTTGAAGCTACTGACTGAATGAAAGGAGCTGGCATCTCACTCTCTTTGAATCTTCTTTATCATGCTAGGATTAACAGGAAAAAGCAAAAAATTTCAGAATTGCACCTTGCAATGTGGAGATATTACTGTTTGTGCATTTACAATATTCATTGATTTTTGCCATTGAAAAACGTCCAGAAATGTTTGAAGCTACTGACTGAATGAAAGGAGCTGGCATCTCACTCTCTTTGAATCTTCTTTATCATGCCAGGATTAGCAGGAAAAAGCAAAAAATTTCAGAATTGCACCTTGCAATGTGGAGATATTACTGTTTGTGCATTTACAATATTCATTGATTTTTGCCATTGAAAAACATGTTTTTCATATACCAGAAATGTTTGAAGCTACTGACTGAATGAAAGGAGCTGGCATCTCACTCTCTTTGAATCTTCTTTATCATGCTAGGATTAGCAGGAAAAAGCAAAAAATTTCAGAATTGCATCTTGCAATGTGGAGATATTACTGTTTGTGCATTTACAATATTCATTGATTTTTGCCATTGAAAAACGTTTTTCATATACCAGAAATGTTTGAAGCTACTGACTGAATGAAAGGAGCTGGCATCTCACTCTCTTTGAATCTTCTTTATCCTGCTAGGATTAGCAGGAAAAAGCAAAAAATTTCAGAATTGCACCTTGCAATGTGGAGATATTACTGTTTGTGCATTTACAATATTCATTGATTTTTGCCATTGAAAAACGTCCAGAAATGTTTGAAGCTACTGACTGAATGAAAGGAGCTGGCATCTCACTCTCTTTGAATCTTCTTTATCATGCTAGGATTAGCAGGAAAAAGCAAAAAATTTCAGAATTGCACCTTGCAATGTGGAGATATTACTGTTTGTGCATTTACAATATTCATTGATTTTTGCCATTGAAAAACGTCCAGAAATGTTTGAAGCTACTGACTGAATGAAAGGAGCTGGCATCTCACTCTCTTTGAATCTTCTTTATCATGCTAGGATTAGCAGGAAAAAGCAAAAAATTTCAGAATTGCACCTTGCAATGTGGAGATATTACTGTTTGTGCATTTACAATATTCATTGATTTTTGCCATTGAAAAACATCATGTTATTCATATACCAGAAATGTTTGAAGCTACTGACTGAATGAAAGGAGCTGGCATCTCACTCTCTTTGAATCTTCTTTATCATGCTAGGATTAACAGGAAAAAGCAAAAAATTTCAGAATTGCACCTTGCAATGTGGATATATTACTGTTTGTGCATTTACAATATTCATTGATTTTTGCCATTGAAAAACGTCCAGAAATGTTTGAAGCTACTGACTGAATGAAAGGAGCTGGCATCTCACTCTCTTTGAATCTTCTTTATCATGCTAGGATTAGCAGGAAAAAGCAAAAAATTTCAGAATTGCACCTTGCAATGTGGAAATATTACTGTTTGTGCATTTACAATATTCATTGATTTTTGCCATTGAAAAACATGTTTTTCATATACCAGAAATGTTTGAAGCTACTGACTGAATGAAAGGAGCTGGCATCTCACTCTCTTTGAATCTTCTTTATCATGCTAGGATTAGCAGGAAAAAGCAAAAAATTTCAGAATTGCACCTTGCAATGTGGAGATATTACTGTTTGTGCATTTACAATATTCATTGATTTTTGCCATTGAAAAACATGTTTTTCATATACCAGAAATGTTTGAAGCTACTGACTGAATGAAAGGAGCTGGCATCTCACTCTCTTTGAATCTTCTTTATCCTGCTAGGATTAGCAGGAAAAAGCAAAAAATTTCAGAATTGCACCTTGCAATGTGGAGATATTACTGTTTGTGCATTTACAATATTCATTGATTTTTGCCATTGAAAAACGTCCAGAAATGTTTGAAGCTACTGACTGAATGAAAGGAGCTGGCATCTCACTCTCTTTGAATCTTCTTTATCATGCTAGGATTAGCAGGAAAAAGCAAAAAATTTCAGAATTGCACCTTGCAATGTGGAGATATTACTGTTTGTGCATTTACAATATTCATTGATTTTTGCCATTGAAAAACGTCCAGAAATGTTTGAAGCTACTGACTGAATGAAAGGAGCTGGCATCTCACTCTCTTTGAATCTTCTTTATCATGCTAGGATTAGCAGGAAAAAGCAAAAAATTTCAGAATTGCACCTTGCAATGTGGAGATATTACTGTTTGTGCATTTACAATATTCATTGATTTTTGCCATTGAAAAACATCATATTATTCATATACCAGAAATGTTTGAAGCTACTGACTGAATGAAAGGAGCTGGCATCTCACTCTCCTTGAATCTTCTTTATCATGCTAGGATTAGCAGGAAAAAGCAAAAAATTTCAGAATTGCACCTTGCAATGTGGAGATATTACTGTTTGTGCATTTACAATATTCATTGATTTTTGCCATTGAAAAACATCATGTTATTCATATACCAGAAATGTTTGAAGCTACTGACTGAATGAAAGGAGCTGGCATCTCACTCTCTTTGAATCTTCTTTATCATGCTAGGATTAACAGGAAAAAGCAAAAAATTTCAGAATTGCACCTTGCAATGTGGAGATATTACTGTTTGTGCATTTACAATATTCATTGATTTTTGCCATTGAAAAACGTCCAGAAATGTTTGAAGCTACTGACTGAATGAAAGGAGCTGGCATCTCACTCTCTTTGAATCTTCTTTATCATGCTAGGATTAGCAGGAAAAAGCAAAAAATTTCAGAATTGCACCTTGCAATGTGGAGATATTACTGTTTGTGCATTTACAATATTCATTGATTTTTGCCATTGAAAAACATCATGTTATTCATATACCAGAAATGTTTGAAGCTACTGACTGAATGAAAGGAGCTGGCATCTCACTCTCTTTGAATCTTCTTTATCATGCTAGGATTAGCAGGAAAAAGCAAAAAATTTCAGAATTGCACCTTGCAATGTGGAGATATTACTGTTTGTGCATTTACAATATTCATTGATTTTTGCCATTGAAAAACATCATTTTATTCATATACCAGAAATGTTTGAAGCTACTGACTGAATGAAAGGAGCTGGCATCTCACTCTCTTTGAATCTTCTTTATCATGCTAGGATTAACAGGAAAAAGCAAAAAATTTCAGAATTGCACCTTGCAATGTGGAGATATTACTGTTTGTGCATTTACAATATTCATTGATTTTTGCCATTGAAAAACGTCCAGAAATGTTTGAAGCTACTGACTGAATGAAAGGAGCTGGCATCTCACTCTCTTTGAATCTTCTTTATCATGCTAGGATTAGCAGGAAAAAGCAAAAAATTTCAGAATTGCACCTTGCAATGTGTAGATATTACTGTTTGTGCATTTACAATATTCATTGATTTTTGCCATTGAAAAACGTTTTTCATATACCAGAAATGTTTGAAGCTACTGACTGAATGAAAGGAGCTGGCATCTCACTCTCTTTGAATCTTCTTTATCATGCTAGGATTAGCAGGAAAAAGCAAAAAATTTCAGAATTGCACCTTGCAATGTGGAGATATTACTGTTTGTGCATTTACAATATTCATTGATTTTTGCCATTGAAAAACGTCCAGAAATGTTTGAAGCTACTGACTGAATGAAAGGAGCTGGCATCTCACTCTCTTTGAATCTTCTTTATCATGCTAGGATTAGCAGGAAAAAGCAAAAAATTTCAGAATTGCACCTTGCAATGTGGAGATATTACTGTTTGTGCATTTACAATATTCATTGATTTTTGCCATTGAAAAACATGTTTTTCATATACCAGAAATGTTTGAAGCTACTGACTGAATGAAAGGAGCTGGCATCTCACTCTCTTTGAATCTTCTTTATCCTGCTAGGATTAGCAGGAAAAAGCAAAAAATTTCAGAATTGCACCTTGCAATGTGGAGATATTACTGTTTGTGCATTTACAATATTCATTGATTTTTGCCATTGAAAAACGTCCAGAAATGTTTGAAGCTACTGACTGAATGAAAGGAGCTGGCATCTCACTCTCTTTGAATCTTCTTTATCATGCTAGGATTAGCAGGAAAAAGCAAAAAATTTCAGAATTGCACCTTGCAATGTGGAGATATTACTGTTTGTGCATTTACAATATTCATTGATTTTTGCCATTGAAAAACGTCCAGAAATGTTTGAAGCTACTGACTGAATGAAAGGAGCTGGCATCTCACTCTCTTTGAATCTTCTTTATCATGCTAGGATTAGCAGGAAAAAGCAAAAAATTTCAGAATTGCACCTTGCAATGTGGAGATATTACTGTTTGTGCATTTACAATATTCATTGATTTTTGCCATTGAAAAACATCATGTTATTCATATACCAGAAATGTTTGAAGCTACTGACTGAATGAAAGGAGCTGGCATCTCACTCTCTTTGAATCTTCTTTATCATGCTAGGATTAACAGGAAAAAGCAAAAAATTTCAGAATTGCACCTTGCAATGTGGAGATATTACTGTTTGTGCATTTACAATATTCATTGATTTTTGCCATTGAAAAACGTCCAGAAATGTTTGAAGCTACTGACTGAATGAAAGGAGCTGGCATCTCACTCTCTTTGAATCTTCTTTATCATGCTAGGATTAGCAGGAAAAAAGCAAAAAATTTCAGAATTGCACCTTGCAATGTGGAGATATTACTGTTTGTGCATTTACAATATTCATTGATTTTTGCCATTGAAAAACATGTTTTTCATATACCAGAAATGTTTGAAGCTACTGACTGAATGAAAGGAGCTGGCATCTCACTCTCTTTGAATCTTCTTTATCATGCTAGGATTAGCAGGAAAAAGCAAAAAATTTCAGAATTGCACCTTGCAATGTGGAGATATTACTGTTTGTGCATTTACAATATTCATTGATTTTTGCCATTGAAAAACATGTTTTTCATATACCAGAAATGTTTGAAGCTACTGACTGAATGAAAGGAGCTGGCATCTCACTCTCTTTGAATCTTCTTTGTCATGCTAGGATTAGCAGGAAAAAGCAAAAAATTTCAGAATTGCACCTTGCAATGTGGAGATATTACTGTTTGTGCATTTACAATATTCATTGATTTTTGCCATTGAAAAACATGTTTTTCATAAACCAGAAATGTTTGAAGCTACTGACTGAATGAAAGGAGCTGGCATCTCACTCTCTTTGAATCTTCTTTATCATGCTAGGATTAACAGGAAAAAGCAAAAAATTTCAGAATTGCACCTTGCAATGTGGAGATATTACTGTTTGTGCATTTACAATATTCATTGATTTTTGCCATTGAAAAACGTCCAGAAATGTTTGAAGCTACTGACTGAATGAAAGGAGCTGGCATCTCACTCTCTTTGAATCTTCTTTATCATGCCAGGATTAGCAGGAAAAAGCAAAAAATTTCAGAATTGCACCTTGCAATGTGGAGATATTACTGTTTGTGCATTTACAATATTCATTGATTTTTGCCATTGAAAAACATGTTTTTCATATACCAGAAATGTTTGAAGCTACTGACTGAATGAAAGGAGCTGGCATCTCACTCTCTTTGAATCTTCTTTATCATGCTAGGATTAGCAGGAAAAAGCAAAAAATTTCAGAATTGCATCTTGCAATGTGGAGATATTACTGTTTGTGCATTTACAATATTCATTGATTTTTGCCATTGAAAAACGTTTTTCATATACCAGAAATGTTTGAAGCTACTGACTGAATGAAAGGAGCTGGCATCTCACTCTCTTTGAATCTTCTTTATCCTGCTAGGATTAGCAGGAAAAAGCAAAAAATTTCAGAATTGCACCTTGCAATGTGGAGATATTACTGTTTGTGCATTTACAATATTCATTGATTTTTGCCATTGAAAAACGTCCAGAAATGTTTGAAGCTACTGACTGAATGAAAGGAGCTGGCATCTCACTCTCTTTGAATCTTCTTTATCATGCTAGGATTAGCAGGAAAAAGCAAAAAATTTCAGAATTGCACCTTGCAATGTGGAGATATTACTGTTTGTGCATTTACAATATTCATTGATTTTTGCCATTGAAAAACGTCCTGAAATGTTTGAAGCTACTGACTGAATGAAAGGAGCTGGCATCTCACTCTCTTTGAATCTTCTTTATCATGCTAGGATTAGCAGGAAAAAGCAAAAAATTTCAGAATTGCACCTTGCAATGTGGAGATATTACTGTTTGTGCATTTACAATATTCATTGATTTTTGCCATTGAAAAACATCATGTTATTCATATACCAGAAATGTTTGAAGCTACTGACTGAATGAAAGGAGCTGGCATCTCACTCTCTTTGAATCTTCTTTATCATGCTAGGATTAACAGGAAAAAGCAAAAAATTTCAGAATTGCACCTTGCAATGTGGATATATTACTGTTTGTGCATTTACAATATTCATTGATTTTTGCCATTGAAAAACGTCCAGAAATGTTTGAAGCTACTGACTGAATGAAAGGAGCTGGCATCTCACTCTCTTTGAATCTTCTTTATCATGCTAGGATTAGCAGGAAAAAGCAAAAAATTTCAGAATTGCACCTTGCAATGTGGAAATATTACTGTTTGTGCATTTACAATATTCATTGATTTTTGCCATTGAAAAACATGTTTTTCATATACCAGAAATGTTTGAAGCTACTGACTGAATGAAAGGAGCTGGCATCTCACTCTCTTTGAATCTTCTTTATCATGCTAGGATTAGCAGGAAAAAGCAAAAAATTTCAGAATTGCACCTTGCAATGTGGAGATATTACTGTTTGTGCATTTACAATATTCATTGATTTTTGCCATTGAAAAACATGTTTTTCATATACCAGAAATGTTTGAAGCTACTGACTGAATGAAAGGAGCTGGCATCTCACTCTCTTTGAATCTTCTTTATCCTGCTAGGATTAGCAGGAAAAAGCAAAAAATTTCAGAATTGCACCTTGCAATGTGGAGATATTACTGTTTGTGCATTTACAATATTCATTGATTTTTGCCATTGAAAAACGTCCAGAAATGTTTGAAGCTACTGACTGAATGAAAGGAGCTGGCATCTCACTCTCTTTGAATCTTCTTTATCATGCTAGGATTAGCAGGAAAAAGCAAAAAATTTCAGAATTGCACCTTGCAATGTGGAGATATTACTGTTTGTGCATTTACAATATTCATTGATTTTTGCCATTGAAAAACGTCCAGAAATGTTTGAAGCTACTGACTGAATGAAAGGAGCTGGCATCTCACTCTCTTTGAATCTTCTTTATCATGCTAGGATTAGCAGGAAAAAGCAAAAAATTTCAGAATTGCACCTTGCAATGTGGAGATATTACTGTTTGTGCATTTACAATATTCATTGATTTTTGCCATTGAAAAACATCATATTATTCATATACCAGAAATGTTTGAAGCTACTGACTGAATGAAAGGAGCTGGCATCTCACTCTCTTTGAATCTTCTTTATCATGCTAGGATTAGCAGGAAAAAGCAAAAAATTTCAGAATTGCACCTTGCAATGTGGAGATATTACTGTTTGTGCATTTACAATATTCATTGATTTTTGCCATTGAAAAACATCATGTTATTCATATACCAGAAATGTTTGAAGCTACTGACTGAATGAAAGGAGCTGGCATCTCACTCTCTTTGAATCTTCTTTATCATGCTAGGATTAACAGGAAAAAGCAAAAAATTTCAGAATTGCACCTTGCAATGTGGAGATATTACTGTTTGTGCATTTACAATATTCATTGATTTTTGCCATTGAAAAACGTCCAGAAATGTTTGAAGCTACTGACTGAATGAAAGGAGCTGGCATCTCACTCTCTTTGAATCTTCTTTATCATGCTAGGATTAGCAGGAAAAAGCAAAAAATTTCAGAATTGCACCTTGCAATGTGGAAATATTACTGTTTGTGCATTTACAATATTCATTGATTTTTGCCATTGAAAAACGTTTTTCATATACCAGAAATGTTTGAAGCTACTGACTGAATGAAAGGAGCTGGCATCTCACTCTCTTTGAATCTTCTTTATCATGCTAGGATTAGCAGGAAAAAGCAAAAAATTTCAGAATTGCACCTTGCAATGTGGAGATATTACTGTTTGTGCATTTACAATATTCATTGATTTTTGCCATTGAAAAACATGTTTTTCATATACCAGAAATGTTTGAAGCTACTGACTGAATGAAAGGAGCTGGCATCTCACTCTCTTTGAATCTTCTTTATCCTGCTAGGATTAGCAGGAAAAAGCAAAAAATTTCAGAATTGCACCTTGCAATGTGGAGATATTACTGTTTGTGCATTTACAATATTCATTGATTTTTGCCATTGAAAAACGTCCAGAAATGTTTGAAGCTACTGACTGAATGAAAGGAGCTGGCATCTCACTCTCTTTGAATCTTCTTTATCATGCTAGGATTAGCAGGAAAAAGCAAAAAATTTCAGAATTGCACCTTGCAATGTGGAGATATTACTGTTTGTGCATTTACAATATTCATTGATTTTTGCCATTGAAAAACGTCCAGAAATGTTTGAAGCTACTGACTGAATGAAAGGAGCTGGCATCTCACTCTCTTTGAATCTTCTTTATCATGCTAGGATTAGCAGGAAAAAGCAAAAAATTTCAGAATTGCACCTTGCAATGTGGAGATATTACTGTTTGCGCATTTACAATATTCATTGATTTTTGCCATTGAAAAACATCATGTTATTCATATACCAGAAATGTTTGAAGCTACTGACTGAATGAAAGGAGCTGGCATCTCACTCTCTTTGAATCTTCTTTATCATGCTAGGATTAGCAGGAAAAAGCAAAAAATTTCAGAATTGCACCTTGCAATGTGGAGATATTACTGTTTGTGCATTTACAATATTCATTGATTTTTGCCATTGAAAAACATCATGTTATTCATATACCAGAAATGTTTGAAGCTACTGACTGAATGAAAGGAGCTGGCATCTCACTCTCTTTGAATCTTCTTTATCATGCTAGGATTAACAGGAAAAAGCAAAAAATTTCAGAATTGCACCTTGCAATGTGGAGATATTACTGTTTGTGCATTTACAATATTCATTGATTTTTGCCATTGAAAAACGTCCAGAAATGTTTGAAGCTACTGACTGAATGAAAGGAGCTGGCATCTCACTCTCTTTGAATCTTCTTTATCATGCTAGGATTAGCAGGAAAAAGCAAAAAATTTCAGAATTGCACCTTGCAATGTGGAAATATTACTGTTTGTGCATTTACAATATTCATTGATTTTTGCCATTGAAAAACATGTTTTTCATATACCAGAAATGTTTGAAGCTACTGACTGAATGAAAGGAGCTGGCATCTCACTCTCTTTGAATCTTCTTTATCATGCTAGGATTAGCAGGAAAAAGCAAAAAATTTCAGAATTGCACCTTGCAATGTGGAGATATTACTGTTTGTGCATTTACAATATTCATTGATTTTTGCCATTGAAAAACATGTTTTTCATATACCAGAAATGTTTGAAGCTACTGACTGAATGAAAGGAGCTGGCATCTCACTCTCTTTGAATCTTCTTTATCCTGCTAGGCTTAGCAGGAAAAAGCAAAAAATTTCAGAATTGCACCTTGCAATGTGGAGATATTACTGTTTGTGCATTTACAATATTCATTGATTTTTGCCATTGAAAAACGTCCAGAAATGTTTGAAGCTACTGACTGAATGAAAGGAGCTGGCATCTCACTCTCTTTGAATCTTCTTTATCATGCTAGGATTAGCAGGAAAAAGCAAAAAATTTCAGAATTGCACCTTGCAATGTGGAGATATTACTGTTTGTGCATTTACAATATTCATTGATTTTTGCCATTGAAAAACGTCCAGAAATGTTTGAAGCTACTGACTGAATGAAAGGAGCTGGCATCTCACTCTCTTTGAATCTTCTTTATCATGCTAGGATTAGCAGGAAAAAGCAAAAAATTTCAGAATTGCACCTTGCAATGTGGAGATATTACTGTTTGTGCATTTACAATATTCATTGATTTTTGCCATTGAAAAACGTCCAGAAATGTTTGAAGCTACTGACTGAATGAAAGGAGCTGGCATCTCACTCTCTTTGAATCTTCTTTATCATGCTAGGATTAGCAGGAAAAAGCAAAAAATTTCAGAATTGCACCTTGCAATGTGGAGATATTACTGTTTGTGCATTTACAATATTCATTGATTTTTGCCATTGAAAAACATGTTTTTCATATACCAGAAATGTTTGAAGCTACTGACTGAATGAAAGGAGCTGGCATCTCACTCTCTTTGAATCTTCTTTATCATGCTAGAATTAGCAGGAAAAAGCAAAAAATTTCAGAATTGCACCTTGCAATGTGGAGATATTACTGTTTGTGCATTTACAATATTCATTGATTTTTGCCATTGAAAAACGTTTTTCATATACCAGAAATGTTTGAAGCTACTGACTGAATGAAAGGAGCTGGCATCTCACTCTCTTTGAATCTTCTTTATCATGCTAGGATTAACAGGAAAAAGCAAAAAATTTCAGAATTGCACCTTGCAATGTGGAGATATTACTGTTTGTGCATTTACAATATTCATTGATTTTTGCCATTGAAAAACGTCCAGAAATGTTTGAAGCTACTGACTGAATGAAAGGAGCTGGCATCTCACTCTCTTTGAATCTTCTTTATCATGCTAGGATTAGCAGGAAAAAGCAAAAAATTTCAGAATTGCACCTTGCAATGTGGAAATATTACTGTTTGTGCATTTACAATATTCATTGATTTTTGCCATTGAAAAACATGTTTTTCATATACCAGAAATGTTTGAAGCTACTGACTGAATGAAAGGAGCTGGCATCTCACTCTCTTTGAATCTTCTTTATCATGCTAGGATTAGCAGGAAAAAGCAAAAAATTTCAGAATTGCACCTTGCAATGTGGAGATATTACTGTTTGTGCATTTACAATATTCATTGATTTTTGCCATTGAAAAACATGTTTTTCATATACCAGAAATGTTTGAAGCTACTGACTGAATGAAAGGAGCTGGCATCTCACTCTCTTTGAATCTTCTTTATCCTGCTAGGCTTAGCAGGAAAAAGCAAAAAATTTCAGAATTGCACCTTGCAATGTGGAGATATTACTGTTTGTGCATTTACAATATTCATTGATTTTTGCCATTGAAAAACGTCCAGAAATGTTTGAAGCTACTGACTGAATGAAAGGAGCTGGCATCTCACTCTCTTTGAATCTTCTTTATCATGCTAGGATTAGCAGGAAAAAGCAAAAAATTTCAGAATTGCACCTTGCAATGTGGAGATATTACTGTTTGTGCATTTACAATATTCATTGATTTTTGCCATTGAAAAACGTCCAGAAATGTTTGAAGCTACTGACTGAATGAAAGGAGCTGGCATCTCACTCTCTTTGAATCTTCTTTATCATGCTAGGATTAGCAGGAAAAAGCAAAAAATTTCAGAATTGCACCTTGCAATGTGGAGATATTACTGTTTGTGCATTTACAATATTCATTGATTTTTGCCATTGAAAAACGTCCAGAAATGTTTGAAGCTACTGACTGAATGAAAGGAGCTGGCATCTCACTCTCTTTGAATCTTCTTTATCATGCTAGGATTAGCAGGAAAAAGCAAATAATTTCAGAATTGCACCTTGCAATGTGGAGATATTACTGTTTGTGCATTTACAATATTCATTGATTTTTGCCATTGAAAAACATGTTTTTCATATACCAGAAATGTTTGAAGCTACTGACTGAATGAAAGGAGCTGGCATCTCACTCTCTTTGAATCTTCTTTATCATGCTAGAATTAGCAGGAAAAAGCAAAAAATTTCAGAATTGCACCTTGCAATGTGGAGATATTACTGTTTGTGCATTTACAATATTCATTGATTTTTGCCATTGAAAAACGTTTTTCATATACCAGAAATGTTTGAAGCTACTGACTGAATGAAAGGAGCTGGCATCTCACTCTCTTTGAATCTTCTTTATCCTGCTAGGATTAGCAGGAAAAAGCAAAAAATTTCAGAATTGCTCCTTGCAATGTGGAGATATTACTGTTTGTGCATTTACAATATTCATTGATTTTTGCCATTGAAAAACGTCCAGAAATGTTTGAAGCTACTGACTGAAAGGAGCTGGCATCTCACTCTCTTTGAATCTTCTTTATCATGCTAGGATTAACAGGAAAAAGCAAAAAATTTCAGAATTGCACCTTGCAATGTGGAGATATTACTGTTTGTGCATTTACAATATTCATTGATTTTTGCCATTGAAAAACGTCCAGAAATGTTTCAAGCTACTGACTGAATGAAAGGAGCTGGCATCTCACTATCTTTGAATCTTCTTTATCATGCTAGGATTAGCAGGAAAAAGCAAAAAATTTCAGAATTGCACCTTGCAATGTGGAGATATTACTGTTTGTTCATTTACAATATTCATTGATTTTTGCCATTGAAAAACATCATGTTATTCATATACCAGAAATGTTTGAAGCTACTGACTGAATGAAAGGAGCTGGCATCTCACTCTCTTTGAATCTTCTTTATCATGCTAGGATTAACAGGAAAAAGCAAAAAATTACAGAATTGCACCTTGCAATGTGGAGATATTACTGTTTGTGCATTTACAATATTCATTGATTTTTGCCATTGAAAAACGTCCAGAAATGTTTGAAGCTACTGACTGAATGAAAGGAGCTGGCATCTCACTCTCTTTGAATCTTCTTTATCATGCTAGGATTAGCAGGAAAAAGCAAAAAATTTCAGAATTGCACCTTGCAATGTGGAGATATTACTGTTTGTGCATTTACAATATTCATTGATTTTTGCCATTGAAAAACATGTTTTTCATATACCAGAAATGTTTGAAGCTACTGACTGAATGAAAGGAGCTGGCATCTCACTCTCTTTGAATCTTCTTTATCATGCTAGGATTAGCAGGAAAAAGCAAAAAATTTCAGAATTGCACCTTGCAATGTGGAGATATTACTGTTTGTGCATTTACAATATTCATTGATTTTTGCCATTGAAAAACATCATGTTATTCATATACCAGAAATGTTTGAAGCTACTGACTGAATGAAAGGAGCTGGCATCTCACTCTCTTTGAATCTTCTTTATCATGCTAGGATTAGCAGGAAAAAGCAAAAAATTTCAGAATTGCACCTTGCAATGTGGAGATATTACTGTTTATGCATTTACAATATTCATTGATTTTTGCCATTGAAAAACATCATGTTATTCATATACCAGAAATGTTTGAAGCTACTGACTGAATGAAAGGAGCTGGCATCTCACTCTCTTTGAATCTTCTTTATCATGCTAGGATTAACAGGAAAAAGCAAAAAATTTCAGAATTGCACCTTGCAATGTGGAGATATTACTGTTTGTGCATTTACAATATTCATTGATTTTTGCCATTGAAAAACGTCCAGAAATGTTTGAAGCTACTGACTGAATGAAAGGAGCTGGCATCTCACTCTCTTTGAATCTTCTTTATCATGCTAGGATTAGCAGGAAAAAGCAAAAAATTTCAGAATTGCACCTTGCAATGTGGAAATATTACTGTTTGTGCATTTACAATATTCATTGATTTTTGCCATTGAAAAACATGTTTTTCATATACCAGAAATGTTTGAAGCTACTGACTGAATGAAAGGAGCTGGCATCTCACTCTCTTTGAATCTTCTTTATCATGCTAGGATTAGCAGGAAAAAGCAAAAAATTTCAGAATTGCACCTTGCAATGTGGAGATATTACTGTTTGTGCATTTACAATATTCATTGATTTTTGCCATTGAAAAACATGTTTTTCATATACCAGAAATGTTTGAAGCTACTGACTGAATGAAAGGAGCTGGCATCTCACTCTCTTTGAATCTTCTTTATCCTGCTAGGCTTAGCAGGAAAAAGCAAAAAATTTCAGAATTGCACCTTGCAATGTGGAGATATTACTGTTTGTGCATTTACAATATTCATTGATTTTTGCCATTGAAAAACGTCCAGAAATGTTTGAAGCTACTGACTGAATGAAAGGAGCTGGCATCTCACTCTCTTTGAATCTTCTTTATCATGCTAGGATTAGCAGGAAAAAGCAAAAAATTTCAGAATTGCACCTTGCAATGTGGAGATATTACTGTTTGTGCATTTACAATATTCATTGATTTTTGCCATTGAAAAACGTCCAGAAATGTTTGAAGCTACTGACTGAATGAAAGGAGCTGGCATCTCACTCTCTTTGAATCTTCTTTATCATGCTAGGATTAGCAGGAAAAAGCAAAAAATTTCAGAATTGCACCTTGCAATGTGGAGATATTACTGTTTGTGCATTTACAATATTCATTGATTTTTGCCATTGAAAAACGTCCAGAAATGTTTGAAGCTACTGACTGAATGAAAGGAGCTGGCATCTCACTCTCTTTGAATCTTCTTTATCATGCTAGGATTAGCAGGAAAAAGCAAAAAATTTCAGAATTGCACCTTGCAATGTGGAGATATTACTGTTTGTGCATTTACAATATTCATTGATTTTTGCCATTGAAAAACATGTTTTTCATATACCAGAAATGTTTGAAGCTACTGACTGAATGAAAGGAGCTGGCATCTCACTCTCTTTGAATCTTCTTTATCATGCTAGAATTAGCAGGAAAAAGCAAAAAATTTCAGAATTGCACCTTGCAATGTGGAGATATTACTGTTTGTGCATTTACAATATTCATTGATTTTTGCCATTGAAAAACGTTTTTCATATACCAGAAATGTTTGAAGCTACTGACTGAATGAAAGGAGCTGGCATCTCACTCTCTTTGAATCTTCTTTATCCTGCTAGGATTAGCAGGAAAAAGCAAAAAATTTCAGAATTGCACCTTGCAATGTGGAGATATTACTGTTTGTGCATTTACAATATTCATTGATTTTTGCCATTGAAAAACGTCCAGAAATGTTTGAAGCTACTGACTGAAAGGAGCTGGCATCTCACTCTCTTTGAATCTTCTTTATCATGCTAGGATTAGCAGGAAAAAGCAAAAAATTTCAGAATTGCACCTTGCAATGTGGAGATATTACTGTTTGTGCATTTACAATATTCATTGATTTTTGCCATTGAAAAACGTCCAGAAATGTTTCAAGCTACTGACTGAATGAAAGGAGCTGGCATCTCACTATCTTTGAATCTTCTTTATCATGCTAGGATTAGCAGGAAAAAGCAAAAAATTTCAGAATTGCACCTTGCAATGTGGAGATATTACTGTTTGTTCATTTACAATATTCATTGATTTTTGCCATTGAAAAACATCATGTTATTCATATACCAGAAATGTTTGAAGCTACTGACTGAATGAAAGGAGCTGGCATCTCACTCTCTTTGAATCTTCTTTATCATGCTAGGATTAACAGGAAAAAGCAAAAAATTACAGAATTGCACCTTGCAATGTGGAGATATTACTGTTTGTGCATTTACAATATTCATTGATTTTTGCCATTGAAAAACGTCCAGAAATGTTTGAAGCTACTGACTGAATGAAAGGAGCTGGCATCTCACTCTCTTTGAATCTTCTTTATCATGCTAGGATTAGCAGGAAAAAGCAAAAAATTTCAGAATTGCACCTTGCAATGTGGAGATATTACTGTTTGTGCATTTACAATATTCATTGATTTTTGCCATTGAAAAACATGTTTTTCATATACCAGAAATGTTTGAAGCTACTGACTGAATGAAAGGAGCTGGCATCTCACTCTCTTTGAATCTTCTTTATCATGCTAGGATTAGCAGGAAAAAGCAAAAAATTTCAGAATTGCACCTTGCAATGTGGAGATATTACTGTTTGTGCATTTACAATATTCATTGATTTTTGCCATTGAAAAACATGTTTTTCATATACCAGAAATGTTTGAAGCTACTGACTGAATGAAAGGAGCTGGCATCTCACTCTCTTTGAATCTTCTTTATCCTGCTAGGATTAGCAGGAAAAAGCAAAAAATTTCAGAATTGCACCTTGCAATGTGGAGATATTACTGTTTGTGCATTTACAATATTCATTGATTTTTGCCATTGAAAAACGTCCAGAAATGTTTGAAGCTACTGACTGAATGAAAGGAGCTGGCATCTCACTCTCTTTGAATCTTCTTTATCATGCTAGGATTAGCAGGAAAAAGCAAAAAATTTCAGAATTGCACCTTGCAATGTGGAGATATTACTGTTTGTGCATTTACAATATTCATTGATTTTTGCCATTGAAAAACGTCCAGAAATGTTTGAAGCTACTGACTGAATGAAAGGAGCTGGCATCTCACTCTCTTTGAATCTTCTTTATCATGCTAGGATTAGCAGGAAAAAGCAAAAAATTTCAGAATTGCACCTTGCAATGTGGAGATATTACTGTTTGTGCATTTACAATATTCATTGATTTTTGCCATTGAAAAACATCATGTTATTCATATACCAGAAATGTTTGAAGCTACTGACTGAATGAAAGGAGCTGGCATCTCACTCTCTTTGAATCTTCTTTATCATGCTAGGATTAGCAGGAAAAAGCAAAAAATTTCAGAATTGCACCTTGCAATGTGGAGATATTACTGTTTGTGCATTTACAATATTCATTGATTTTTGCCATTGAAAAACATCATGTTATTCATATACCAGAAATGTTTGAAGCTACTGACTGAATGAAAGGAGCTGGCATCTCACTCTCTTTGAATCTTCTTTATCATGCTAGGATTAACAGGAAAAAGCAAAAAATTTCAGAATTGCACCTTGCAATGTGGAGATATTACTGTTTGTGCATTTACAATATTCATTGATTTTTGCCATTGAAAAACGTCCAGAAATGTTTGAAGCTACTGACTGAATGAAAGGAGCTGGCATCTCACTCTCTTTGAATCTTCTTTATCATGCTAGGATTAGCAGGAAAAGGCAAAAAATTTCAGAATTGCACCTTGCAATGTGGAAATATTACTGTTTGTGCATTTACAATATTCATTGATTTTTGCCATTGAAAAACATGTTTTTCATATACCAGAAATGTTTGAAGCTACTGACTGAATGAAAGGAGCTGGCATCTCACTCTCTTTGAATCTTCTTTATCATGCTAGGATTAGCAGGAAAAAGCAAAAAATTTCAGAATTGCACCTTGCAATGTGGAGATATTACTGTTTGTGCATTTACAATATTCATTGATTTTTGCCATTGAAAAACATGTTTTTCATATACCAGAAATGTTTGAAGCTACTGACTGAATGAAAGGAGCTGGCATCTCACTCTCTTTGAATCTTCTTTATCCTGCTAGGATTAGCAGGAAAAAGCAAAAAATTTCAGAATTGCACCTTGCAATGTGGAGATATTACTGTTTGTGCTTTTACAATATTCATTGATTTTTGCCATTGAAAAACGTCCAGAAATGTTTGAAGCTACTGACTGAATGAAAGGAGCTGGCATCTCACTCTCTTTGAATCTTCTTTATCATGCTAGGATTAGCAGGAAAAAGCAAAAAATTTCAGAATTGCACCTTGCAATGTGGAGATATTACTGTTTGTGCATTTACAATATTCATTGATTTTTGCCATTGAAAAACGTCCAGAAATGTTTGAAGCTACTGACTGAATGAAAGGAGCTGGCATCTCACTCTCTTTGAATCTTCTTTATCATGCTAGGATTAGCAGGAAAAAGCAAAAAATTTCAGAATTGCACCTTGCAATGTGGAGATATTACTGTTTGTGCATTTACAATATTCATTGATTTTTGCCATTGAAAAACGTCCAGAAATGTTTGAAGCTACTGACTGAATGAAAGGAGCTGGCATCTCACTCTCTTTGAATCTTCTTTATCATGCTAGGATTAGCAGGAAAAAGCAAAAAATTTCAGAATTGCACCTTGCAATGTGGAGATATTACTGTTTGTGCATTTACAATATTCATTGATTTTTGCCATTGAAAAACATGTTTTTCATATACCAGAAATGTTTGAAGCTACTGACTGAATGAAAGGAGCTGGCATCTCACTCTCTTTGAATCTTCTTTATCATGCTAGAATTAGCAGGAAAAAGCAAAAAATTTCAGAATTGCACCTTGCAATGTGGAGATATTACTGTTTGTGCATTTACAATATTCATTGATTTTTGCCATTGAAAAACGTTTTTCATATACCAGAAATGTTTGAAGCTACTGACTGAATGAAAGGAGCTGGCATCTCACTCTCTTTGAATCTTCTTTATTCTGCTAGGATTAGCAGGAAAAAGCAAAAAATTTCAGAATTGCACCTTGCAATGTGGAGATATTACTGTTTGTGCATTTACAATATTCATTGATTTTTGCCATTGAAAAACGTCCAGAAATGTTTGAAGCTACTGACTGAATGAAAGAAGCTGGCATCTCACTCTCTTTGAATCTTCTTTATCATGCTAGGATTAGCAGGAAAAAGCAAAAAATTTCAGAATTGCACCTTGCAATGTGGAGATATTACTGTTTGTGCATTTACAATATTCATTGATTTTTGCCATTGAAAAACGTCCAGAAATGTTTGAAGCTACTGACTGAATGAAAGGAGCTGGCATCTCACTCTCTTTGAATCTTCTTTATCATGCTAGGATTAGCAGGAAAAAGCAAAAAATTTCAGAATTGCACCTTGCAATGTGGAGATATTACTGTTTGTTCATTTACAATATTCATTGATTTTTGCCATTGAAAAACATCATGTTATTCATATACCAGAAATGTTTGAAGCTACTGACTGAATGAAAGGAGCTGGCATCTCACTCTCTTTGAATCTTCTTTATCATGCTAGGATTAACAGGAAAAAGCAAAAAATTTCAGAATTGCACCTTGCAATGTGGAGATATTACTGTTTGTGCATTTACAATATTCATTGATTTTTGCCATTGAAAAACGTCCAGAAATGTTTGAAGCTACTGACTGAATGAAAGGAGCTGGCATCTCACTCTCTTTGAATCTTCTTTATCATGCTAGGATTAGCAGGAAAAAGCAAAAAATTTCAGAATTGCACCTTGCAATGTGGAAATATTACTGTTTGTGCATTTACAATATTCATTGATTTTTGCCATTGAAAAACATGTTTTTCATATACCAGAAATGTTTGAAGCTACTGACTGAATGAAAGGAGCTGGCATCTCACTCTCTTTGAATCTTCTTTATCATGCTAGGATTAGCAGGAAAAAGCAAAAAATTTCAGAATTGCACCTTGCAATGTGGAGATATTACTGTTTGTGCATTTACAATATTCATTGATTTTTGCCATTGAAAAACATCATGTTATTCATATACCAGAAATGTTTGAAGCTACTGACTGAATGAAAGGAGCTGGCATCTCACTCTCTTTGAATCTTCTTTATCATGCTAGGATTAGCAGGAAAAAGCAAAAAATTTCAGAATTGCACCTTGCAATGTGGAAATATTACTGTTTGTGCATTTACAATATTCATTGATTTTTGCCATTGAAAAACATGTTTTTCATATACCAGAAATGTTTGAAGCTACTGACTGAATGAAAGGAGCTGGCATCTCACTCTCTTTGAATCTTCTTTATCATGCTAGGATTAGCAGGAAAAAGCAAAAAATTTCAGAATTGCACCTTGCAATGTGGAGATATTACTGTTTGTGCATTTACAATATTCATTGATTTTTGCCATTGAAAAACATGTTTTTCATATACCAGAAATGTTTGAAGCTACTGACTGAATGAAAGGAGCTGGCATCTCACTCTCTTTGAATCTTCTTTATCATGCTAGGATTAGCAGGAAAAAGCAAAAAATTTCAGAATTGCACCTTGCAATGTGGAGATATTACTGTTTGTGCATTTACAATATTCATTGATTTTTGCCATTGAAAAACATGTTTTTCATATACCAGAAATGTTTGAAGCTACTGACTGAATGAAAGGAGCTGGCATCTCACTCTCTTTGAATCTTCTTTATCCTGCTAGGCTTAGCAGGAAAAAGCAAAAAATTTCAGAATTGCACCTTGCAATGTGGAGATATTACTGTTTGTGCATTTACAATATTCATTGATTTTTGCCATTGAAAAACGTCCAGAAATGTTTGAAGCTACTGACTGAATGAAAGGAGCTGGCATCTCACTCTCTTTGAATCTTCTTTATCATGCTAGGATTAGCAGGAAAAAGCAAAAAATTTCAGAATTGCACCTTGCAATGTGGAGATATTACTGTTTGTGCATTTACAATATTCATTGATTTTTGCCATTGAAAAACGTCCAGAAATGTTTGAAGCTACTGACTGAATGAAAGGAGCTGGCATCTCACTCTCTTTGAATCTTCTTTATCATGCTAGGATTAGCAGGAAAAAGCAAAAAATTTCAGAATTGCACCTTGCAATGTGGAGATATTACTGTTTGTGCATTTACAATATTCATTGATTTTTGCCATTGAAAAACGTTTTTCATATACCAGAAATGTTTGAAGCTACTGACTGAATGAAAGGAGCTGGCATCTCACTCTCTTTGAATCTTCTTTATCCTGCTAGGATTAGCAGGAAAAAGCAAAAAATTTCAGAATTGCACCTTGCAATGTGGAGATATTACTGTTTGTGCATTTACAATATTCATTGATTTTTGCCATTGAAAAACGTCCAGAAATGTTTGAAGCTACTGACTGAAAGGAGCTGGCATCTCACTCTCTTTGAATCTTCTTTATCATGCTAGGATTAGCAGGAAAAAGCAAAAAATTTCAGAATTGCACCTTGCAATGTGGAGATATTACTGTTTGTGCATTTACAATATTCATTGATTTTTGCCATTGAAAAACGTCCAGAAATGTTTCAAGCTACTGACTGAATGAAAGGAGCTGGCATCTCACTATCTTTGAATCTTCTTTATCATGCTAGGATTAGCAGGAAAAAGCAAAAAATTTCAGAATTGCACCTTGCAATGTGGAGATATTACTGTTTGTTCATTTACAATATTCATTGATTTTTGCCATTGAAAAACATCATGTTATTCATATACCAGAAATGTTTGAAGCTACTGACTGAATGAAAGGAGCTGGCATCTCACTCTCTTTGAATCTTCTTTATCATGCTAGGATTAACAGGAAAAAGCAAAAAATTTCAGAATTGCACCTTGCAATGTGGAGATATTACTGTTTGTGCATTTACAATATTCATTGATTTTTGCCATTGAAAAACGTCCAGAAATGTTTGAAGCTACTGACTGAATGAAAGGAGCTGGCATCTCACTCTCTTTGAATCTTCTTTATCATGCTAGGATTAGCAGGAAAAAGCAAAAAAATTCAGAATTGCACCTTGCAATGTGGAGATATTACTGTTTGTGCATTTACAATATTCATTGATTTTTGCCATTGAAAAACATGTTTTTCATATACCAGAAATGTTTGAAGCTACTGACTGAATGAAAGGAGCTGGCACCTCACTCTCTTTGAATCTTCTTTATCATGCTAGGATTAGCAGGAAAAAGCAAAAAATTTCAGAATTGCACCTTGCAATGTGGAGATATTACTGTTTGTGCATTTACAATATTCATTGATTTTTGCCATTGAAAAACATGTTTTTCATATACCAGAAATGTTTGAAGCTACTGACTGAATGAAAGGAGCTGGCATCTCACTCTCTTTGAATCTTCTTTATCCTGCTAGGATTAGCAGGAAAAAGCAAAAAATTTCAGAATTGCACCTTGCAATGTGGAGATATTACTGTTTGTGCATTTACAATATTCATTGATTTTTGCCATTGAAAAACGTCCAGAAATGTTTGAAGCTACTGACTGAATGAAAGGAGCTGGCATCTCACTCTCTTTGAATCTTCTTTATCATGCTAGGATTAGCAGGAAAAAGCAAAAAATTTCAGAATTGCACCTTGCAATGTGGAGATATTACTGTTTGTGCATTTACAATATTCATTGATTTTTGCCATTGAAAAACGTCCAGAAATGTTTGAAGCTACTGACTGAATGAAAGGAGCTGGCATCTCACTCTCTTTGAATCTTCTTTATCATGCTAGGATTAGCAGGAAAAAGCAAAAAATTTCAGAATTGCACCTTGCAATGTGGAGATATTACTGTTTGTGCATTTACAATATTCATTGATTTTTGCCATTGAAAAACATCATGTTATTCATATACCAGAAATGTTTGAAGCTACTGACTGAATGAAAGGAGCTGGCATCTCACTGTCTTTGAATCTTCTTTATCATGCTAGGATTAGCAGGAAAAAGCAAAAAATTTCAGAATTGCACCTTGCAATGTGGAGATATTACTGTTTGTGCATTTACAATATTCATTGATTTTTGCCATTGAAAAACATCATGTTATTCATATACCAGAAATGTTTGAAGCTACTGACTGAATGAAAGGAGCTGGCATCTCACTCTCTTTGAATCTTCTTTATCATGCTAGGATTAACAGGAAAAAGCAAAAAATTTCAGAATTGCACCTTGCAATGTGGAGATATTACTGTTTGTGCATTTACAATATTCATTGATTTTTGCCATTGAAAAACGTCCAGAAATGTTTGAAGCTACTGACTGAATGAAAGGAGCTGGCATCTCACTCTCTTTGAATCTTCTTTATCATGCTAGGATTAGCAGGAAAAAGCAAAAAATTTCAGAATTGCACCTTGCAATGTGGAAATATTACTGTTTGTGCATTTACAATATTCATTGATTTTTGCCATTGAAAAACATGTTTTTCATATACCAGAAATGTTTGAAGCTACTGACTGAATGAAA
This sequence comes from Phyllobates terribilis, assembly GCF_046119375.1. Lineage (NCBI taxonomy): Eukaryota > Metazoa > Chordata > Amphibia > Anura > Dendrobatidae > Phyllobates > Phyllobates terribilis. Next base: position 27,883 of record NW_027366063.1, read on the forward strand.
GGAGCTGGCATCTCACTCTCTTTGAATCTTCTTTATCATGCTAGGATTAGCAGGAAAAAGCAAAAAATTTCAGAATTGCACCTTGCAATGTGGAGATATTACTGTTTCTGCATTTACAATATTCATTGATTTTTGCCATTGAAAAACATGTTTTTCATATACCAGAAATGTTTGAAGCTACTGACTGAATGAAAGGAGCTGGCATCTCACTCTCTTTGAATCTTCTTTATCCTGCTAGGATTAGCAGGAAAAAGCAAAAAATTTCAGAATTGCACCTTGCAATGTGGAGATATTACTGTTTGTGCATTTACAATATTCATTGATTTTTGCCATTGAAAAACGTCCAGAAATGTTTGAAGCTACTGACTGAATGAAAGGAGCTGGCATCTCACTCTCTTTGAATCTTCTTTATCATGCTAGGATTAGCAGGAAAAAGCAAAAAATTTCAGAATTGCACCTTGCAATGTGGAGATATTACTGTTTGTGCATTTACAATATTCATTGATTTTTGCCATTGAAAAACGTCCAGAAATGTTTGAAGCTACTGACTGAATGAAAGGAGCTGGCATCTCACTCTCTTTGAATCTTCTTTATCATGCTAGGATTAGCAGGAAAAAGCAAAAAATTTCAGAATTGCACCTTGCAATGTGGAGATATTACTGTTTGTGCATTTACAATATTCATTGATTTTTGCCATTGAAAAACGTCCAGAAATGTTTGAAGCTACTGACTGAATGAAAGGAGCTGGCATCTCACTCTCTTTGAATCTTCTTTATCATGCTAGGATTAGCAGGAAAAAGCAAAAAATTTCAGAATTGCACCTTGCAATGTGGAGATATTACTGTTTGTGCATTTACAATATTCATTGATTTTTGCCATTGAAAAACATGTTTTTCATATACCAGAAATGTTTGAAGCTACTGACTGAATGAAAGGAGCTGGCATCTCACTCTCTTTGAATCTTCTTTATCATGCTAGAATTAGCAGGAAAAAGCAAAAAATTTCAGAATTGCACCTTGCAATGTGGAGATATTACTGTTTGTGCATTTACAATATTCATTGATTTTTGCCATTGAAAAACGTTTTTCATATACCAGAAATGTTTGAAGCTACTGACTGAATGAAAGGAGCTGGCATCTCACTCTCTTTGAATCTTCTTTATTCTGCTAGGATTAGCAGGAAAAAGCAAAAAATTTCAGAATTGCACCTTGCAATGTGGAGATATTACTGTTTGTGCATTTACAATATTCATTGATTTTTGCCATTGAAAAACGTCCAGAAATGTTTGAAGCTACTGACTGAATGAAAGAAGCTGGCATCTCACTCTCTTTGAATCTTTATCATGCTAGGATTAGCAGGAAAAAGCAAAAAATTTCAGAATTGCACCTTGCAATGTGGAGATATTACTGTTTGTGCATTTACAATATTCATTGATTTTTGCCATTGAAAAACGTCCAGAAATGTTTGAAGCTACTGACTGAATGAAAGGAGCTGGCATCTCACTCTTTGAATCTTCTTTATCATGCTAGGATTAGCAGGAAAAAGCAAAAAATTTCAGAATTGCACCTTGCAATGTGGAGATATTACTGTTTGTTCATTTACAATATTCATTGATTTTTGCCATTGAAAAACATCATGTTATTCATATACCAGAAATGTTTGAAGCTACTGACTGAATGAAAGGAGCTGGCATCTCACTCTCTTTGAATCTTCTTTATCATGCTAGGATTAACAGGAAAAAGCAAAAAATTTCAGAATTGCACCTTGCAATGTGGAGATATTACTGTTTGTGCATTTACAATATTCATTGATTTTTGCCATTGAAAAACGTCCAGAAATGTTTTAAGCTACTGACTGAATGAAAGGAGCTGGCATCTCACTCTCTTTGAATCTTCTTTATCATGCTAGGATTAGCAGGAAAAAGCAAAAAATTTCAGAATTGCACCTTGCAATGTGGAAATATTACTGTTTGTGCATTTACAATATTCATTGATTTTTGCCATTGAAAAACATGTTTTTCATATACCAGAAATGTTTGAAGCTACTGACTGAATGAAAGGAGCTGGCATCTCACTCTCTTTGAATCTTCTTTATCATGCTAGGATTAGCAGGAAAAAGCAAAAAATTTCAGAATTGCACCTTGCAATGTGGAGATATTACTGTTTGTGCATTTACAATATTCATTGATTTTTGCCATTGAAAAACATCATGTTATTCATATACCAGAAATGTTTGAAGCTACTGACTGAATGAAAGGAGCTGGCATCTCACTCTCTTTGAATCTTCTTTATCATGCTAGGATTAGCAGGAAAAAGCAAAAAATTTCAGAATTGCACCTTGCAATGTGGAAATATTACTGTTTGTGCATTTACAATATTCATTGATTTTTGCCATTGAAAAACATGTTTTTCATATACCAGAAATGTTTGAAGCTACTGACTGAATGAAAGGAGCTGGCATCTCACTCTCTTTGAATCTTCTTTATCATGCTAGGATTAGCAGGAAAAAGCAAAAAATTTCAGAATTGCACCTTGCAATGTGGAGATATTACTGTTTGTGCATTTACAATATTCATTGATTTTTGCCATTGAAAAACATGTTTTTCATATACCAGAAATGTTTGAAGCTACTGACTGAATGAAAGGAGCTGGCATCTCACTCTCTTTGAATCTTCTTTATCATGCTAGGATTAGCAGGAAAAAGCAAAAAATTTCAGAATTGCACCTTGCAATGTGGAGATATTACTGTTTGTGCATTTACAATATTCATTGGTTTTTGCCATTGAAAAACGTCCAGAAATGTTTGAAGCTACTGACTGAATGAAAGGAGCTGGCATCTCACTCTCTTTGAATCTTCTTTATCATGCTAGGATTAGCAGGAAAAAGCAAAAAATTTCAGAATTGCACCTTGCAATGTGGAGATATTACTGTTTGTGCATTTACAATATTCATTGATTTTTGCCATTGAAAAACGTCCAGAAATGTTTGAAGCTACTGACTGAATGAAAGGAGCTGGCATCTCACTCTCTTTGAATCTTCTTTATCATGCTAGGATTAGCAGGAAAAAGCAAAAAATTTCAGAATTGCACCTTGCAATGTGGAGATATTACTGTTTGTGCATTTACAATATTCATTGATTTTTGCCATTGAAAAACATGTTTTTCATATACCAGAAATGTTTGAAGCTACTGACTGAATGAAAGGAGCTGGCATCTCACTCTCTTTGAATCTTCTTTATCATGCTAGAATTAGCAGGAAAAAGCAAAAAATTTCAGAATTGCACCTTGCAATGTGGAGATATTACTGTTTGTGCATTTACAATATTCATTGATTTTTGCCATTGAAAAACGTTTTTCATATACCAGAAATGTTTGAAGCTACTGACTGAATGAAAGGAGCTGGCATCTCACTCTCTTTGAATCTTCTTTATTCTGCTAGGATTAGCAGGAAAAAGCAAAAAATTTCAGAATTGCACCTTGCAATGTGGAGATATTACTGTTTGTGCATTTACAATATTCATTGATTTTTGCCATTGAAAAACGTCCAGAAATGTTTGAAGCTACTGACTGAATGAAAGAAGCTGGCATCTCACTCTCTTTGAATCTTCTTTATCATGCTAGGATTAGCAGGAAAAAGCAAAAAATTTCAGAATTGCACCTTGCAATGTGGAGATATTACTGTTTGTGCATTTACAATATTCATTGATTTTTGCCATTGAAAAACGTCCAGAAATGTTTGAAGCTACTGACTGAATGAAAGGAGCTGGCATCTCACTCTCTTTGAATCTTCTTTATCATGCTAGGATTAGCAGGAAAAAGCAAAAAATTTCAGAATTGCACCTTGCAATGTGGAGATATTACTGTTTGTTCATTTACAATATTCATTGATTTTTGCCATTGAAAAACATCATGTTATTCATATACCAGAAATGTTTGAAGCTACTGACTGAATGAAAGGAGCTGGCATCTCACTCTCTTTGAATCTTCTTTATCATGCTAGGATTAACAGGAAAAAGCAAAAAATTTCAGAATTGCACCTTGCAATGTGGAGATATTACTGTTTGTGCATTTACAATATTCATTGATTTTTGCCATTGAAAAACGTCCAGAAATGTTTGAAGCTACTGACTGAATGAAAGGAGCTGGCATCTCACTCTCTTTGAATCTTCTTTATCATGCTAGGATTAGCAGGAAAAAGCAAAAAATTTCAGAATTGCACCTTGCAATGTGGAAATATTACTGTTTGTGCATTTACAATATTCATTGATTTTTGCCATTGAAAAACATGTTTTTCATATACCAGAAATGTTTGAAGCTACTGACTGAATGAAAGGAGCTGGCATCTCACTCTCTTTGAATCTTCTTTATCATGCTAGGATTAGCAGGAAAAAGCAAAAAATTTCAGAATTGCACCTTGCAATGTGGAGATATTACTGTTTGTGCATTTACAATATTCATTGATTTTTGCCATTGAAAAACATCATGTTATTCATATACCAGAAATGTTTGAAGCTACTGACTGAATGAAAGGAGCTGGCATCTCACTCTCTTTGAATCTTCTTTATCATGCTAGGATTAACAGGAAAAAGCAAAAAATTTCAGAATTGCACCTTGCAATGTGGATATATTACTGTTTGTGCATTTACAATATTCATTGATTTTTGCCATTGAAAAACGTCCAGAAATGTTTGAAGCTACTGACTGAATGAAAGGAGCTGGCATCTCACTCTCTTTGAATCTTCTTTATCATGCTAGGATTAGCAGGAAAAAGCAAAAAATTTCAGAATTGCACCTTGCAATGTGGAGATATTACTGTTTGTGCATTTACAATATTCATTGATTTTTGCCATTGAAAAACGTCCAGAAATGTTTGAAGCTACTGACTGAATGAAAGGAGCTGGCATCTCACTCTCTTTGAATCTTCTTTATCATGCTAGGATTAGCAGGAAAAAGCAAAAAATTTCAGAATTGCACCTTGCAATGTGGAGATATTACTGTTTGTGCATTTACAATATTCATTGATTTTTGCCATTGAAAAACGTCCAGAAATGTTTGAAGCTACTGACTGAATGAAAGGAGCTGGCATCTCACTCTCTTTGAATCTTCTTTATCATGCTAGGATTAGCAGGAAAAAGCAAAAAATTTCAGAATTGCACCTTGCAATGTGGAGATATTACTGTTTGTGCATTTACAATATTCATTGATTTTTGCCATTGAAAAACATCATGTTATTCATATACCAGAAATGTTTGAAGCTACTGACTGAATGAAAGGAGCTGGCATCTCACTCTCTTTGAATCTTCTTTATCATGCTAGGATTAGCAGGAAAAAGCAAAAAATTTCAGAATTGCACCTTGCAATGTGGAGATATTACTGTTTGTGCATTTACAATATTCATTGATTTTTGCCATTGAAAAACGTCCAGAAATGTTTGAAGCTACTGACTGAATGAAAGGAGCTGGCATCTCACTCTCTTTGAATCTTCTTTATCATGCTAGGATTAGCAGGAAAAAGCAAAAAATTTCAGAATTGCACCTTGCAATGTGGAGATATTACTGTTTGTGCATTTACAATATTCATTGATTTTTGCCATTGAAAAACGTCCAGAAATGTTTGAAGCTACTGACTGAATGAAAGGAGCTGGCATCTCACTCTCTTTGAATCTTCTTTATCATGCTAGGATTAGCAGGAAAAAGCAAAAAATTTCAGAATTGCACCTTGCAATGTGGAGATATTACTGTTTGTGCATTTACAATATTCATTGATTTTTGCCATTGAAAAACATGTTTTTCATATACCAGAAATGTTTGAAGCTACTGACTGAATGAAAGGAGCTGGCATCTCACTCTCTTTGAATCTTCTTTATCATGCTAGAATTAGCAGGAAAAAGCAAAAAATTTCAGAATTGCACCTTGCAATGTGGAGATATTACTGTTTGTGCATTTACAATATTCATTGATTTTTGCCATTGAAAAACGTTTTTCATATACCAGAAATGTTTGAAGCTACTGACTGAATGAAAGGAGCTGGCATCTCACTCTCTTTGAATCTTCTTTATCCTGCTAGGATTAGCAGGAAAAAGCAAAAAATTTCAGAATTGCACCTTGCAATGTGGAGATATTACTGTTTGTGCATTTACAATATTCATTGATTTTTGCCATTGAAAAACGTCCAGAAATGTTTGAAGCTACTGACTGAATGAAAGGAGCTGGCATCTCACTCTCTTTGAATCTTCTTTATCATGCTAGGATTAGCAGGAAAAAGCAAAAAATTTCAGAATTGCACCTTGCAATGTGGAGATATTACTGTTTGTGCATTTACAATATTCATTGATTTTTGCCATTGAAAAACGTCCAGAAATGTTTGAAGCTACTGACTGAATGAAAGGAGCTGGCATCTCACTCTCTTTGAATCTTGTTTATCATGCTAGGATTAGCAGGAAAAAGCAAAAAATTTCAGAATTGCACCTTGCAATGTGGAGATATTACTGTTTGTGCATTTACAATATTCATTGATTTTTGCCATTGAAAAACATCATGTTATTCATATACCAGAAATGTTTGAAGCTACTGACTGAATGAAAGGAGCTGGCATCTCACTCTCTTTGAATCTTCTTTATCATGCTAGGATTAGCAGGAAAAAGCAAAAAATTTCAGAATTGCACCTTGCAATGTGGAGATATTACTGTTTGTGCATTTACAATATTCATTGATTTTTGCCATTGAAAAACATCATGTTATTCATATACCAGAAATGTTTGAAGCTACTGACTGAATGAAAGGAGCTGGCATCTCACTCTCTTTGAATCTTCTTTATCATGCTAGGATTAACAGGAAAAAGCAAAAAATTTCAGAATTGCACCTTGCAATGTGGAGATATTACTGTTTGTGCATTTACAATATTCATTGATTTTTGCCATTGAAAAACGTCCAGAAATGTTTGAAGCTACTGACTGAATGAAAGGAGCTGGCATCTCACTCTCTTTGAATCTTCTTTATCATGCTAGGATTAGCAGGAAAAAGCAAAAAATTTCAGAATTGCACCTTGCAATGTGGAAATATTACTGTTTGTGCATTTACAATATTCATTGATTTTTGCCATTGAAAAACATGTTTTTCATATACCAGAAATGTTTGAAGCTACTGACTGAATGAAAGGCGCTGGCATCTCACTCTCTTTGAATCTTCTTTATCATGCTAGGATTAGCAGGAAAAAGCAAAAAATTTCAGAATTGCACCTTGCAATGTGGAGATATTACTGTTTGTGCATTTACAATATTCATTGATTTTTGCCATTGAAAAACATGTTTTTCATATACCAGAAATGTTTGAAGCTACTGACTGAATGAAAGGAGCTGGCATCTCACTCTCTTTGAATCTTCTTTATCCTGCTAGGATTAGCAGGAAAAAGCAAAAAATTTCAGAATTGCACCTTGCAATGTGGAGATATTACTGTTTGTGCATTTACAATATTCATTGATTTTTGCCATTGAAAAACGTCCAGAAATGTTTGAAGCTACTGACTGAATGAAAGGAGCTGGCATCTCACTCTCTTTGAATCTTCTTTATCATGCTAGGATTAGCAGGAAAAAGCAAAAAATTTCAGAATTGCACCTTGCAATGTGGAGATATTACTGTTTGTGCATTTACAATATTCATTGATTTTTGCCATTGAAAAACGTCCAGAAATGTTTGAAGCTACTGACTGAATGAAAGGAGCTGGCATCTCACTCTCTTTGAATCTTCTTTATCATGCTAGGATTAGCAGGAAAAAGCAAAAAATTTCAGAATTGCACCTTGCAATGTGGAGATATTACTGTTTGTGCATTTACAATATTCATTGATTTTTGCCATTGAAAAACGTCCAGAAATGTTTGAAGCTACTGACTGAATGAAAGGAGCTGGCATCTCACTCTCTTTGAATCTTCTTTATCATGCTAGGATTAGCAGGAAAAAGCAAAAAATTTCAGAATTGCACCTTGCAATGTGGAGATATTACTGTTTGTGCATTTACAATATTCATTGATTTTTGCCATTGAAAAACATGTTTTTCATATACCAGAAATGTTTGAAGCTACTGACTGAATGAAAGGAGCTGGCATCTCACTCTCTTTGAATCTTCTTTATCATGCTAGAATTAGCAGGAAAAAGCAAAAAATTTCAGAATTGCACCTTGCAATGTGGAGATATTACTGTTTGTGCATTTACAATATTCATTGATTTTTGCCATTGAAAAACGTTTTTCATATACCAGAAATGTTTGAAGCTACTGACTGAATGAAAGGAACTGGCATCTCACTCTCTTTGAATCTTCTTTATCATGCTAGGATTAACAGGAAAAAGCAAAAAATTTCAGAATTGCACCTTGCAATGTGGATATATTACTGTTTGTGCATTTACAATATTCATTGATTTTTGCCATTGAAAAACGTCCAGAAATGTTTGAAGCTACTGACTGAATGAAAGGAGCTGGCATCTCACTCTCTTTGAATCTTCTTTATCATGCTAGGATTAGCAGGAAAAAGCAAAAAATTTCAGAATTGCACCTTGCAATGTGGAAATATTACTGTTTGTGCATTTACAATATTCATTGATTTTTGCCATTGAAAAACATGTTTTTCATATACCAGAAATGTTTGAAGCTACTGACTGAATGAAAGGAGCTGGCATCTCACTCTCTTTGTTTTACCATATTTTTTTTATTTTTAATAAACAATTTAACAGGGGAATAACAATCGTAGCATAAAAGTAGTGACAAAAAAAAAATTCGTAATAAGGGATAAATTCTGAGGGAAGGGGAAGGGAAAGGGTACAAACGGGAATGGATAAACAGGAAAGATGGGAGAAATTTGTTCGTCAAATAGTATATACGATAGTACATAAACTTGAGCAATTTAAACACACATTACTATCATTAGCAAAAATTAAACATATTAATGAGCTAAGCATGACACACATTAAGATGTTCCAGCATTATGAGAAGGTTGAGGGAACTTAGTGAGCCAAATATCCCACTTCCCAGAGAATTTAAGTAAGTTATTGTTGATAAGGGCAAATCTGAGTTCAAATATTCTATGGAGATTCATCTTATCAACTAAGTCCTCCAAAGTGGGGACATGTGACTTTCTCCAATAAAAAGCCAATGCGTTCTTACATACTGAAAATAAGTGAATCACCAAAGATCTTTCAAACGACTTATATGATTCGAGATCTAAGGATAGTAAAGCCATTTGAGGGGTCAATACTAAAGGTCTGCCTAAAAGATCATCTACCAAAGAAGAGATCTGAGCCCATAGATTCCGGATTTTGGGGCAGCTCCAAAAGAGATGTAAAAGATCTCCCCTAAGGCCGCACTCCCTCCAACAAAGGGGAGAGTTGCTGGGCTTTATATGGTGGAGCCTGATTGGAGTGTAATACCATCTGGTTAGAATTTTGAAGTAGGCCTCTTGTAAGGGCATAGATATATTAGAGGCTTGAGAAAAAAGAACAGCACTCTCCCATTGATCGGATTGGAAATTGAGTTTTAGGTCTTTTTCCCAACGTATCATGTAGAGGTGTTTTTGGAAGGAAAGATCATTATTGAAGCTGTTATATATGTGTCTCAGGCTCCAAAAAATTTTGTGGGATGGGTTGCTTAACAGGTTCACCGAGGTTTCAGAAACAATAAGTTTACCAGAAGTAAATTCCAGAATAATGCTCTTTAAATGAGAGTATAAAAAGAAATCAGAGGAAGGTAAGTTGAATCTTTTTTTAAGAATTTGGAAAGGAATAAAGGCAGAAGCTTCATATAAGTCTCCAATTTTCCTTAACCCTTTATTGTCCCACTGATCTGGGATGGAAGAGTTATACAGATCAGCAACGAAACCAATTGGAAAATTTTTGACAAAAGAAAACTTATCCATATCAGAATCTCTTAGGGGACTCTTTTTCTTTCTTTTGGCGATTTTTTTCCAGGCGTCAATAATCGCCTGGAAAATAGGATGGGAAGAATCATGAGTGCACTGTTTAAAGAGATGCCTAAGTAACAATTCACGGGGAGAAGAGCCATTATTTAAGAAGGTCTCCAGAGTCATCCAAGCTGGGGGACTGTCAGAATTAAACCAATTACTGCTCTGTTTGATGAGGTTTGCCAAATAGTAAGCGGAAATATTAGGGTGGCTCAGACCTCCGTTACACTTATTCTTGTACAATATATCTGCAGATATCCTCGCACGTTTATTATCCCAGACATAGGAATTAATCTGATTTTGAATTTTTTGAATAAAGATGTGAGAAATAGTTAAAGGTAAGTTGCGGAAAAAATACAAGATTTTGGGTAGAACAAACATCTTAATAGAGAGGACTCTACCCCACCATGACAAATCTCTTTTCAAAAATTCCATCAAATCTCCGCGGACGATATCCTCAATCAGAACCAGGTTGTCAGAAATTGTTGAGTTAATAGTTTTACCAATACTGATCCCCAAATAAGTCAGAGTGCGTTTAGCCAAACCGAAGGAAAATCTCGAGTGTAAAACATCTCTCGTCTGGCGGTCCAGATTAATGTTTAAAAGTTTAGACTTCTCATTATTGATCTTAAAATAAGAAATCTGAGAGAATAGTTCTAGAACCTTCGAAACTTCCGCAACCGAATTTACTGGGTCCAGCAAGGAAAGCATAACATCATCTGCAAAGAGGCCAATTTTAAATTCTCGAGATGGGGTAGAAATCCCCCTAATGTCAGTGTTTTCTCTAATCCTCTGTGCCAAAGGCTCCATAGCCAAGACAAAGAGAAGAGGGGAAAGTGGGCAACCCTGTCTAGTACCATTTGTGATAGGGATTGGGTTTGAGAGATAATTGTTAACATAAATTTTTGCTTGGGGGTTAGAATAGAGGGCCATAATTGAAGAGAGAAATTTGTTATCAAAACCAAATTTAATAAGGGTGAGTTTAAGGTATAGCCAATTTAACCTGTCGAAAGCTTTTTCAGCGTCTAAAGCAAGCAATGAAGTTGGGAGTTTCGCCGTATTTATCACCTTAATAATATTCAGAAGTCTTCTAGAGCCATCAGTTGCTTGCCTCCCACCAACGAAGCCAATCTGATCGTCGTTGATGAGAGATGGGAGAATAGTCGATAAACGATTGGCCAGAATTTTCGAATATATCTTAATATCAGTGTTAATTAACGAAATGGGCCTATAATTTTTAACATTATCTCTCTCATCCTTAGACTTGGGTATTAGGGTAATGGTGGCTTCCAGCATTTCTGAGGGGAAGGAGCTTATTGAGGAAGCATGATTGAAAATTTTCGTGAGAGGGGAAGAAAGTAGGTCACAAAAAGTTTTATAATACTCATTGATGAACCCATCTGGACCCGGAGCCTTGAAATCTTTAAGTTGCTTTATTGTGTTAATAATTTCAGGGTTAGAAAAAGGCTTATTCAATGACTCGTGATCCAGAGGGCTCAATTTCGGTAGGTTAATGGAGGATAAAAATTTGTTGATTGCATCTGGGTGAGGATGGGGAATTAGAGGGTCAGTTTTGATGTTGTAGAGTTTTTTGTAAAAGTCTGCAAACTGGTTCACTATATCTTTAGGGTGGCAAAACGTTATTCCACTATTGTTTTTTATTTTATCTATTCTATTAATTGCTCTTTTACATTTGACTAGGCGGGCCATAAAGCGGGTAGGTTTATTTAGAGCCGCATAGTAATTAAATTTTGATTTCCGAATAATCGCATCATAGGAGGAAGAAATTTCTGATTTTAGCTCTACCCTTAAATTTGAGAGCTCTTTTTGAATTATTGGGGAAGGGGAAGGAAGATTTATTTGTTCTAGTTCTTTTTCCCTAATCAGTTTTTGAAGAGAATTAATTTTTGTTCTTTTTTCTTTTTTTTCAGATGAGGATATCTGCATTAGTACACCACGAAGGACAGCCTTGTGAGCGCACCAGCTGGAGAAAGGATTAGATAAGTCTGGGGTATCGTTCTCCCTAAAATAATCAGAAATAGCTTTTTCAATAATTTTTTTGTTTTTGGGGTTATGAATAAGTGAAGATCTACATTTCCAAAGAAATCCATTTTTAATAAGAGGACCAATATGAATTTCACATGACGTAGGGGCATGATCTGATAGAGACCTAAGGCCTATAGATACGTTAGAGAATTTGGGTAAAGAAAAGACATCAGTTATTATTAAGTCAATTCTAGAGGCCGCTTGGTGCGCATCCGAAAAGTGGGAGAATTCTTTGGAGGTAGTTTGCAGACATCTAAATGTATCAAATAGTTCGTTTTTATAAAGCCAATTATTTAGCGTCGGGTATAAGTGACGGCTGGGGGAGGAAGAGTCCATATGGCCGTCTGGGACCATGTTAAAGTCTCCTAAAAAAATCAATTCGCCTCTCCTAACCTCTTCAACCTTTCTGAAAACCTTGTTCAAAAAGGGTATTTGCTTTTTATTTGGGGCGTATAGGTTAACAACAGTGCACTCATGATTATTCAGTTTACAGAGCAATATATGGAACCTTCCATTGACATCTCTATGCTGATCTAAAAACTCAAATGGGACAGAATCTCTGATCACTGTAGCTACACCGGCTTTTTTCCGGTCGCTAGTGGATTCAAATATATGAGGGTAGCGTTTGTGGGTGAAGGTAGGGTGTTTTCCCTCGGCAAACCTTGTCTCCTGAAGACACGCAACATCAGCACCAAGATGACCCAATTCCTTCCAAAGGGAGAATCTCTTATTGGGACTGTTTAGGCCTCTTACATTATAGGTGATAATCTTGATAGGCATAGGTAAATTAATAATCAAAGTAAATCACAAGGAGAGGGGTCAGTTGGTCCAACAAATTCCCAAAAAATAAAAATCAACCGACAATCAAAGCTGGAATACAATATCTCTAATATTAATTCAAAGATAGTAATAACAATAACCAAGTATTCAAGAAAAAGAAAAAACGAATCAAAAAATCTCCTGAGGGAACCTTCACCGAAAAGGTTCTCCCTCAGATTGGGGGGAAAAATAATGTGGACAAACCATGAAGGCTAAATGTAAAGAAGAATGATAAATTTATTATAGCATGTTAGGTGAGGTGATAAAATGAGTTTATTTTTAAAGGGGACTCCCGAGGGAGTAGTGTTTATCATTTCAGCGGTGGGGTGCCTTTGTAACTTTGTAGGGAATGTCTTTTATAAAATCAAAAAATTTAGGGCCTTCATCAGGATCTGTAAGAGTGAATGTTTTCCGGTTAAAGAAAATCAGCAACTTTACTGGAAAGCCCCACCTATACGGGATATTCATATCCCTCAGTCTATCTGTGGTCAGTTTGTATGACCTTCTTGTATCCATGGTTTCTTTGGAAAAATCTGAGAAGATTTTTAGGTGCGAAAAAGGCTCTGTAAAAGTCCTGTTTTCCCTAATATAATTCAAGATTTTCTCTTTGGTCGAGAAAAAATGTAACCTAACTATTACATCCCTAGGAAGATCCGAGGAGATGGAGGTCGGACGAAATAGGCGATGGGCCCTATCGATAATAAGATCCTGCTCAGAGAGGGATGGGATTGTCTTGTGAAATAAGTCTTTGACAAAAGCCAAGACATCTGAGGGAGAAACATCCTCAGATATGCCTCTAATTTTCAAATTATTTCTCCTACTCCTATCCTCCAAATCCGCAACTTTTAATCTGAGTCTTTTAAGCTCAGATTTAATTTCTAGATTATCAGAAGAGACAGACTCCACCCTTCCCTCCACCGTTTCAAGTCTTTTAGTGTTTTCCTCCAATTTAAGACCAAAAGCTTCCAAAGTAGATTTCATGGTGTCTACCTGTTTCTCGAAGCCCAGTTTCATATTTCTGTCAATTGTCTTTAAAAGATTGTCCAGATATGAACCAAGGTCGGTATTTCCCAACTCTTGTGAAATGGGCATTTTGACCGGGACACTAAGCGTAGGGTCTGGGGACGAAGGGGAAAAGTCCTTTTTAGCACGTCTCTTATCTGGACTAGGATTAGGAGACGTGTCCGAGGATTCCTCCTCCGAACTCGTAGCCAGTGAAGAATACTTGTTGCTCCAGGCTCCTGGGTCCCTTCTCTTTGATGAGATGGAAATATCCATCTCTTCCACTTTTTTTTTTTTAACTACGGTAGAAGGGGCAGGTTTAGCATCAGGAATTCTCTGTGGTTTTGGAGATAATAGACTTTTAGAAGATTCTTTGGTGGGAGAGCTTATTTTAGAACTCTGTCTGTCTTCCGGATTTCTATGAGGTGATCTGGACTTAAGTGGACTGACAGTATTGACAGCATCTTCTGATGGGTTTGAAAATGAAAAGCGTTGGGAGGATTTCGCTCTAACCGCACTAGTTTTAAGGGGAGCTTCCAAAGACTTTTGAGTATTTTTTTTATTAGCCGCCATTATAAAATATCAGACCTATGGGTATATATATATAGAAAAACACTAAAATGACACTAAAAATATTTGACCTAAAAGGTGGACAAAAGACTTTAGGGTTGCAAAATGACTGGGAACAATGGCTAGAAGAAATTTGCGTTAAACAAATATCAATCCAACAAAAGACAATCAATACCCTTAAAAACTGCAAAATTATGTACCCCCTAAAATGCAATCCTTAAAATATGAATTACAATCAAAAGTAACAAAAAAAAATAATGAAATTGACCTGAGGGATAAAAATAAAAGGCACATATAGTTCTTAACATGAAACTAATTATTATGGAGGCTTGCAAATCTGTAGAGTTCCATGGGCACCAACTGTTATATATATATCAAGTAGCGTAGTCACAGGGTATATATATGAGGGCAGAAACAGATCCTCCTATCCCCCCCCTCCCCTCAGAGTCAAGTCTCGCAGTCAAAATGATATTACACCGTTTGGAGTTTAATAAACCTCTGTATCAGTATTAATATAGAATCAGCACCATGGACAGCAGTTCAGATCGACGCTGCAGCAGGAGGCAGGAGAAATTGACTGGTATAAGTTCAGCACCATGGACAGCAGTACAGACTAATATAAGTTCAGCACCATGGACAGCAGTTCAGATCAGCACCATGGACAGCAGTGCAGAGCGACGCCACAACAGGAGGCAGGAGAATCTGAATAATGTAAGATCAGCACCTTGGACAGCAGAGCAGAGCAATGATACAGATAGAGGCGGGAATTTTAAATGTGCCAGTGGAAATTCAGTACTATGGACACGGAGCACAGCTGTGTTGCTGCAGAAATAAAGAATAGAGTCATAGGAGTCTGTAGGGCTCAAATATCGGCAGCATACAAGATTTAGCAGTGTTGCAGCAGGTAGGGGAATCAACCCACAGGGGTCTGCGGAGCCAGGCACCAGAGTCACAGATTCAGCAGAGTCAGCAGCAGAGCGGCACAGCGGGGAGGAATGAAGCGGACTGTAAATACCGGTGGCTCCTGTCAGTTAGGATCAGGGACATCAGAGCGGCCCCCCCAGCAGCAGGAGGGGGAAACCGCCGCCGCTATAATAGACCCGGGGTTATAGGAATGTGGGCTGTGAACACCGGAGGTGTCCGTCAAACAAGGAGGGGGTGGAGCAGAGCGGGTCCGTTGCAGCGGAGGGGCACCGTCACTCTAGGAACAGCCCCAGGAAACAAGTAACAGCCGCACAGGAAGTAAGGAGCCCGGCCGCAGGAACCATCGGTGGCAGTCAGCTGAAGGGAGAAGGGGACAGATCGGCGCCGCTGCAGGAGGGAGAGACACCGCTACGACCGGAGCAGCCCCGGGATTTTAAAGGACGGGTCCCCAGAAGTTAGGTAAGAGCCCGGGCGTCAGCCTGGGTTTAGCTCACCTTACTTTGAAGTATGCAGTCCCGCTCCGGCTCCCGGTCTCCGCGTCGTTCAGGCTTGGGGTCCCGGTCCTCAGCTAGATTTAGGGGTCTTGTCCCGTAGAGGCAGGAGGCTTGGTCCGGAGGAGCAGTGCCACTTCTCCAAGGTGCGGGGTCCTGTAGGTCCGGTCCGGTGTTCCGTAGAGCTACTTCAGCTGGGAGCAGGGACGGGTTGCCTGGCGGCCGCCGGCGTCTCCAGTCAGGGAGAGTCCTGTGGCTTGATAGAAGGGGTCGATCTTCAGGGGACAGAGTCCTATTGGTTCACCTAAGTCCCCGGTCTCAGTGTCCACTCTTTAGGTTGCAGGACCGTGGAGGGGGACAGATTATCACGCGGTCTCCGTTACCACAGCAGCGGGACCGCGCGGCCTTTTTAGATGATATCTACAGTTCCGCTCCTCCGTGTAGCCGCGTCAGCTGTGAGCAGGGCCGGGTCTTCGGGCTGCTGCCGGCGTCCTGAAGCAGGAAGGTCCCGTAGCTTGGCGTCCGTGTGCTGGACTTCTCAGGGCTCCGGTCTCACAATCTTCTTACTTGATTGTAGATCTGGAAGGTCCCCGGGGTCCGCGATCCTCCACAGAAAGTGCCGGCCGGTGTTTTTAACTTCCGGAGTCCTGTCACTGGTCGCAGCTAGTAGCAGGGTGGTACAGCGCCGGGCGGTGGTATCTCTGTAGGAGTCTTACCCCCGGTCGCAGCTGGTAGTGGGGTGGATAGCAGGCAGGGACAGCTTGCAGGCTGGCGGTCCAGTACAGTGGGGCCGTTTTCAGGGCTACAGGGTCCCGTGGGTCTAGTTAGGACTCGGTCCTTGTTACTTCCCAGCACAGGCTGTAAAAGCTGAGGTATATAATCGGCTCGTCCCGCAGCCACCGGCCTCCCACAACAGCAGAGCAGGCTTTAAGGGCTCCTTGCCACCTTCCTCAAAATATGAATCCTTTGCAAATTGTCCGATAGCACCCGATAAGCAGTGTTCCTAGGTCCAGAGGAAGGGAGTAGGGAGGGTCCCCTTGCAGAGACACACAGACCTGCAAGCCTGCAGGTCTATGTCACAATACCCACGACTGGCATGAAATCAAGGACGCACCTCACTGCTTCCAAACGAAATATCTCCCAGAATAACGGGTCAGGGAGAGTCTTTTCAGTATCCAGATGATCCTTAAGCTTTAGGGAGTTAATCCATGTAAGAATTGAACGAGTAAATCTTCTTAAGTTGCTTTTATCGTCGCTTTGTAGTTTTAGCCCTCAGGGAGCTCAGGATCAAGCTGCCATCTCGTCCTGTGCTCAGGCCACTCCCCCATCTCACTCTCTTTGAATCTTCTTTATCATGCTAGGATTAGCAGGAAAAAGCAAAAAATTTCAGAAT
Organism: Phyllobates terribilis; assembly: GCF_046119375.1. Classification (NCBI taxonomy): domain Eukaryota; kingdom Metazoa; phylum Chordata; class Amphibia; order Anura; family Dendrobatidae; genus Phyllobates; species Phyllobates terribilis. The sequence goes on from NW_027366063.1 coordinate 45,072, forward strand.
TGCACCTTGCAATGTGGAGATATTACTGTTTGTGCATTTACAATATTCATTGATTTTTGCCATTGAAAAACGTCCAGAAATGTTTGAAGCTACTGACTGAATGAAAGGAGCTGGCATCTCACTCTCTTTGAATCTTCTTTATCATGCTAGGATTAGCAGGAAAAAGCAAAAAATTTCAGAATTGCACCTTGCAATGTGGAGATATTACTGTTTGTGCATTTACAATATTCATTGATTTTTGCCATTGAAAAACATCATGTTATTCATATACCAGAAATGTTTGAAGCTACTGACTGAATGAAAGGAGCTGGCATCTCACTCTCTTTGAATCTTCTTTATCATGCTAGGATTAGCAGGAAAAAGCAAAAAATTTCAGAATTGCACCTTGCAATGTGGAGATATTACTGTTTGTGCATTTACAATATTCATTGATTTTTGCCATTGAAAAACATCATGTTATTCATATACCAGAAATGTTTGAAGCTACTGACTGAATGAAAGGAGCTGGCATCTCACTCTCTTTGAATCTTCTTTATCATGCTAGGATTAACAGGAAAAAGCAAAAAATTTCAGAATTGCACCTTGCAATGTGGATATATTACTGTTTGTGCATTTACAATATTCATTGATTTTTGCCATTGAAAAACGTCCAGAAATGTTTGAAGCTACTGACTGAATGAAAGGAGCTGGCATCTCACTCTCTTTGAATCTTCTTTATCATGCTAGGATTAGCAGGAAAAAGCAAAAAATTTCAGAATTGCACCTTGCAATGTGGAAATATTACTGTTTGTGCATTTACAATATTCATTGATTTTTGCCATTGAAAAACATGTTTTTCATATACCAGAAATGTTTGAAGCTACTGACTGAATGAAAGGAGCTGGCATCTCACTCTCTTTGAATCTTCTTTATCATGCTAGGATTAGCAGGAAAAAGCAAAAAATTTCAGAATTGCACCTTGCAATGGGGAAATATTACTGTTTGTGCATTTACAATATTCATTGATTTTTGCCATTGAAAAACATGTTTTTCATATACCAGAAATGTTTGAAGCTACTGACTGAATGAAAGGAGCTGGCATCTCACTCTCTTTGAATCTTCTTTATCCTGCTAGGATTAGCAGGAAAAAGCAAAAAATTTCAGAATTGCACCTTGCAATGTGGAGATATTACTGTTTGTGCATTTACAATATTCATTGATTTTTGCCATTGAAAAACATCATGTTATTCATATACCAGAAATGTTTGAAGCTACTGACTGAATGAAAGGAGCTGGCATCTCACTCTCTTTGAATCTTCTTTATCATGCTAGGATTAACAGGAAAAAGCAAAAAATTTCAGAATTGCACCTTGCAATGTGGAGATATTACTGTTTGTGCATTTACAATATTCATTGATTTTTGCCATTGAAAAACGTCCAGAAATGTTTGAAGCTACTGACTGAATGAAAGGAGCTGGCATCTCACTCTCTTTGAATCTTCTTTATCATGCTAGGATTAGCAGGAAAAAGCAAAAAATTTCAGAATTGCGCCTTGCAATGTGGAGATATTACTGTTTGTGCATTTACAATATTCATTGATTTTTGCCATTGAAAAACATGTTTTTCATATACCAGAAATGTTTGAAGCTGCTGACTGAATGAAAGGAGCTGGCATCTCACTCTCTTTGAATCTTCTTTATCCTGCTAGGATTAGCAGGAAAAAGCAAAAAATTTCAGAATTGCACCTTGCAATGTGGAGATATTACTGTTTGTGCATTTACAATATTCATTGATTTTTGCCATTGAAAAACGTCCAGAAATGTTTGAAGCTACTGACTGAATGAAAGGAGCTGGCATCTCACTCTCTTTGAATCTTCTTTATCATGCTAGGATTAGCAGGAAAAAGCAAAAAATTTCAGAATTGCACCTTGCAATGTGGAGATATTACTGTTTGTGCATTTACAATATTCATTGATTTTTGCCATTGAAAAACGTCCAGAAATGTTTGAAGCTACTGACTGAATGAAAGGAGCTGGCATCTCACTCTCTTTGAATCTTCTTTATCATGCTAGGATTAGCAGGAAAAAGCAAAAAATTTCAGAATTGCACCTTGCAATGTGGAGATATTACTGTTTGTGCATTTACAATATTCATTGATTTTTGCCATTGAAAAACATCATGTTATTCATATACCAGAAATGTTTGAAGCTACTGACTGAATGAAAGGAGCTGGCATCTCACTCTCTTTGAATCTTCTTTATCATGCTAGGATTAACAGGAAAAAGCAAAAAATTTCAGAATTGCACCTTGCAATGTGGAGATATTACTGTTTGTGCATTTACAATATTCATTGATTTTTGCCATTGAAAAACGTCCAGAAATGTTTGAAGCTACTGACTGAATGAAAGGAGCTGGCATCTCACTCTCTTTGAATCTTCTTTATCATGCTAGGATTAGCAGGAAAAAGCAAAAAATTTCAGAATTGCACCTTGCAATGTGGAGATATTACTGTTTGTGCATTTACAATATTCATTGATTTTTGCCATTGAAAAACATGTTTTTCATATACCAGAAATGTTTGAAGCTACTGACTGAATGAAAGGAGCTGGCATCTCACTCTCTTTGAATCTTCTTTATCATGCTAGGATTAGCAGGAAAAAGCAAAAAATTTCAGAATTGCACCTTGCAATGTGGAGATATTACTGTTTGTGCATTTACAATATTCATTGATTTTTGCCATTGAAAAACGTCCAGAAATGTTTGAAGCTACTGACTGAATGAAAGGAGCTGGCATCTCACTCTCTTTGAATCTTCTTTATCATGCTAGGATTAGCAGGAAAAAGCAAAAAATTTCAGAATTGCACCTTGCAATGTGGAGATATTACTGTTTGTGCATTTACAATATTCATTGATTTTTGCCATTGAAAAACATCATGTTATTCATATACCAGAAATGTTTGAAGCTACTGACTGAATGAAAGGAGCTGGCATCTCACTCTCTTTGAATCTTCTTTATCATGCTAGGATTAACAGGAAAAAGCAAAAAATTTCAGAATTGCACCTTGCAATGTGGAGATATTACTGTTTGTGCATTTACAATATTCATTGATTTTTGCCATTGAAAAACGTCCAGAAATGTTTGAAGCTACTGACTGAATGAAAGGAGCTGGCATCTCACTCTCTTTGAATCTTCTTTATCATGCTAGGATTAGCAGGAAAAAGCAAAAAATTTCAGAATTGCGCCTTGCAATGTGGAGATATTACTGTTTGTGCATTTACAATATTCATTGATTTTTGCCATTGAAAAACATGTTTTTCATATACCAGAAATGTTTGAAGCTGCTGACTGAATGAAAGGAGCTGGCATCTCACTCTCTTTGAATCTTCTTTATCCTGCTAGGATTAGCAGGAAAAAGCAAAAAATTTCAGAATTGCACCTTGCAATGTGGAGATATTACTGTTTGTGCATTTACAATATTCATTGATTTTTGCCATTGAAAAACGTCCAGAAATGTTTGAAGCTACTGACTGAATGAAAGGAGCTGGCATCTCACTCTCTTTGAATCTTCTTTATCATGCTAGGATTAGCAGGAAAAAGCAAAAAATTTCAGAATTGCACCTTGCAATGTGGAGATATTACTGTTTGTGCATTTACAATATTCATTGATTTTTGCCATTGAAAAACATGTTTTTCATATACCAGAAATGTTTGAAGCTACTGACTGAATGAAAGGAGCTGGCATCTCACTCTCTTTGAATCTTCTTTATCATGCTAGGATTAGCAGGAAAAAGCAAAACATTTCAGAATTGCACCTTGCAATGTGGAGATATTACTGTTTGTGCATTTACAATATTCATTGATTTTTGCCATTGAAAAACATGTTTTTCATATACCAGAAATGTTTGAAGCTACTGACTGAATGAAAGGAGCTGGCATCTCACTCTCTTTGAATCTTCTTTATCATGCTAGGATTAACAGGAAAAAGCAAAAAATTTCAGAATTGCACCTTGCAATGTGGAGATATTACTGTTTGTGCATTTACAATATTCATTGATTTTTGCCATTGAAAAATGTCCAGAAATGTTTGAAGCTACTGACTGAATGAAAGGAGCTGGCATCTCACTCTCTTTGAATCTTCTTTATCATGCTAGGATTAGCAGGAAAAAGCAAAAAATTTCAGAATTGCACCTTGCAATGTGGAGATATTACTGTTTGTGCATTTACAATATTCATTGATTTTTGCCATTGAAAAACATGTTTTTCATATACCAGAAATGTTTGAAGCTACTGACTGAATGAAAGGAGCTGGCATCTCACTCTCTTTGAATCTTCTTTATCATGCTAGGATTAGCAGGAAAAAGCAAAAAATTTCAGAATTGCACATTGCAATGTGGAGATATTACTGTTTGTGCATTTACAATATTCATTGATTTTTGCCTTTGAAAAACATGTTTTTCATATACCAGAAATGTTTGAAGCTACTGACTGAATGAAAGGAGCTGGCATCTCACTCTCTTTGAATCTTCTTTATCATGCTAGGATTAGCAGGAAAAAGCAAAAAATTTCAGAATTGCACCTTGCAATGTGGAGATATTACTGTTTGTGCATTTACAATATTCATTGATTTTTGCCATTGAAAAACATGTTTTTCATATACCAGAAATGTTTGAAGCTACTGACTGAATGAAAGGAGCTGGCATCTCACTCTCTTTGAATCTTCTTTATCATGCTAGGATTAGCAGGAAAAAGCAAAACATTTCAGAATTGCACCTTGCAATGTGGAGATATTACTGTTTGTGCATTTACAATATTCATTGATTTTTGCCATTGAAAAACGTCCAGAAATGTTTGAAGCTACTGACTGAATGAAAGGAGCTGGCATCTCACTCTCTTTGAATCTTCTTTATCATGCTAGGATTAGCAGGAAAAAGCAAAAAATTTCAGAATTGCACCTTGCAATGTGGAGATATTACTGTTTGTGCATTTACAATATTCATTGATTTTTGCCATTGAAAAACATGTTTTTCATATACCAGAAATGTTTGAAGCTACTGACTGAATGAAAGGAGCTGGCATCTCACTCTCTTTGAATCTTCTTTATCATGCTAGGATTAGCAGGAAAAAGCAAAAAATTTCAGAATTGCACCTTGCAATGTGGAGATATTACTGTTTGTGCATTTACAATATTCATTGATTTTTGCCATTGAAAAATGTCCAGAAATGTTTGAAGCTACTGACTGAATGAAAGGAGCTGGCATCTCACTCTCTTTGAATCTTCTTTATCATGCTAGGATTAGCAGGAAAAAGCAAAAAATTTCAGAATTGCACCTTGCAATGTGGAGATATTACTGTTTGTGCATTTACAATATTCATTGATTTTTGCCATTGAAAAACGTCCAGAAATGTTTGAAGCTACTGACAATGAAAGGAGCTGGCATCTCACTCTCTTTGAATCTTCTTTATCATGCTAGGATTAGCAGGAAAAAGCAAAAAATTTCAGAATTGCACCTTGCAATGTGGAGATATTACTGTTTGTGCATTTACAATATTCATTGATTTTTGCCATTGAAAAACGTCCAGAAATGTTTGAAGCTACTGACTGAATGAAAGGAGCTGGCATCTCACTCTCTTTGAATCTTCTTTATCATGCTAGGATTAGCAGGAAAAAGCAAAAAAATTCAGAATTGCACCTTGCAATGTGGAGATATTACTGTTTGTGCATTTACAATATTCATTGATTTTTGCCATTGAAAAACATCATGTTATTCATATACCAGAAATGTTTGAAGCTACTGACTGAATGAAAGGAGCTGGCATCTCACTCTCTTTGAATCTTCTTTATCATGCTAGGATTAACAGGAAAAAGCAAAAAATTTCAGAATTGCACCTTGCAATGTGGAGATATTACTGTTTGTGCATTTACAATATTCATTGATTTTTGCCATTGAAAAACATGTTTTTCATATACCAGAAATGTTTGAAGCTACTGACTGAATGAAAGGAGCTGGCATCTCACTCTCTTTGAATCTTCTTTATCATGCTAGGATTAGCAGGAAAAAGCAAAAAATTTCAGAATTGCACCTTGCAATGTGGAGATATTACTGTTTGTGCATTTACAATATTCATTGATTTTTGCCATTGAAAAACGTTTTTCATATACCAGAAATGTTTGAAGCTACTGACTGAATGAAAGGAGCTGGCATCTCACTCTCTTTGAATCTTCTTTATCATGCTAGGATTAGCAGGAAAAAGCAAAAAATTTCAGAATTGCACCTTGCAATGTGGAGATATTACTGTTTGTGCATTTACAATATTCATTGATTTTTGCCATTGAAAAACATGTTTTTCATATACCAGAAATGTTTGAAGCTACTGACTGAATGAAAGGAGCTGGCATCTCACTCTCTTTGAATCTTCTTTATCATGCTAGGATTAGCAGGAAAAAGCAAAAAATTTCAGAATTGCACCTTGCAATGTGGAGATATTACTGTTTGTGCATTTACAATATTCATTGATTTTTGCCATTGAAAAACATGTTTTTCATATACCAGAAATGTTTGAAGCTACTGACTGAATGAAAGGAGCTGGCATCTCACTCTCTTTGAATCTTCTTTATCCTGCTAGGATTAGCAGGAAACAGCAAAAAATTTCAGAATTGCACCTTGCAATGTGGAGATATTACTGTTTGTGCATTTACAATATTCATTGATTTTTGCCATTGAAAAACGTCCAGAAATGTTTGAAGCTACTGACTGAATGAAAGGAGCTGACATCTCACTCTCTTTGAATCTTCTTTATCATGCTAGGATTAGCAGGAAAAAGCAAAAAATTTCAGAATTGCACCTTGCAATGTGGAGATATTACTGTTTGTGCATTTACAATATTCATTGATTTTTGCCATTGAAAAACGTCCAGAAATGTTTGAAGCTACTGACTGAATGAAAGGAGCTGGCATCTCACTCTCTTTGAATCTTCTTTATCATGCTAGGATTAGCAGGAAAAAGCAAAAAATTTCAGAATTGCACCTTGCAATGTGGAGATATTACTGTTTGTGCATTTACAATATTCATTGATTTTTGCCATTGAAAAACATCATGTTATTCATATACCAGAAATGTTTGAAGCTACTGACTGAATGAAAGGAGCTGGCATCTCACTCTCTTTGAATCTTCTTTATCATGCTAGGATTAACAGGAAAAAGCAAAAAATTTCAGAATTGCACCTTGCAATGTGGAGATATTACTGTTTGTGCATTTACAATATTCATTGATTTTTGCCATTGAAAAACGTCCAGAAATGTTTGAAGCTACTGACTGAATGAAAGGAGCTGGCATCTCACTCTCTTTGAATCTTCTTTATCATGCTAGGATTAGCAGGAAAAAGCAAAAAATTTCAGAATTGCACCTTGCAATGTGGAGATATTACTGTTTGTGCATTTACAATATTCATTGATTTTTGCCATTGAAAAACATGTTTTTCATATACCAGAAATGTTTGAAGCTACTGACTGAATGAAAGGAGCTGGCATCTCACTCTCTTTGAATCTTCTTTATCATGCTAGGATTGGCAGGAAAAAGCAAAAAATTTCAGAATTGCACCTTGCAATGTGGAGATATTACTGTTTGTGCATTTACAATATTCATTGATTTTTGCCATTGAAAAACATGTTTTTCATATACCAGAAATGTTTGAAGCTACTGACTGAATGAAAGGAGCTGGCATCTCACTCTCTTTGAATCTTCTTTATCATGCTAGGATTAGCAGGAAAAAGCAAAAAATTTCAGAATTGCACCTTGCAATGTGGAGATATTACTGTTTGTGCATTTACAATATTCATTGATTTTTGCCATTGAAAAACATGTTTTTCATATACCAGAAATGTTTGAAGCTACTGACTGAATGAAAGGAGCTGGCATCTCACTCTCTTTGAATCTTCTTTATCATGCTAGGATTAACAGGAAGAAGCAAAAAATTTCAGAATTGCACCTTGCAATGTGGAGATATTACTGTTTGTGCATTTACAATATTCATTGATTTTTGCCATTGAAAAACGTCCAGAAATGTTTGAAGCTACTGACTGAATGAAAGGAGCTGGCATCTCACTCTCTTTGAATCTTCTTTATCATGCTAGGATTAGCAGGAAAAAGCAAAAAATTTCAGAATTGCACCTTGCAATGTGGAGATATTACTGTTTGTGCATTTACAATATTCATTGATTTTTGCCATTGAAAAACATGTTTTTCATATACCAGAAATGTTTGAAGCTACTGACTGAATGAAAGGAGCTGGCATCTCACTCTCTTTGAATCTTCTTTATCATGCTAGGATTAGCAGGAAAAAGCAAAAAATTTCAGAATTGCACCTTGCAATGTGGAGATATTACTGTTTGTGCATTTACAATATTCATTGATTTTTGCCATTGAAAAACATGTTTTTCATATACCAGAAATGTTTGAAGCTACTGACTGAATGAAAGGAGCTGGCATCTCACTCTCTTTGAATCTTCTTTATCATGCTAGGATTAACAGGAAAAAGCAAAAAATTTCAGAATTGCACCTTGCAATGTGGAGATATTACTGTTTGTGCATTTACAATATTCATTGATTTTTGCCATTGAAAAACATGTTTTTCATATACCAGAAATGTTTGAAGCTACTGACTGAATGAAAGGAGCTGGCATCTCACTCTCTTTGAATCTTCTTTATCATGCTAGGATTAGCAGGAAAAAGCAAAAAATTTCAGAATTGCACCTTGCAATGTGGAGATATTACTGTTTGTGCATTTACAATATTCATTGATTTTTGCCATTGAAAAACATCATGTTATTCATATACCAGAAATGTTTGAAGCTACTGACTGAATGAAAGGAGCTGGCATCTCACTCTCTTTGAATCTTCTTTATCATGCTAGGATTAACAGGAAAAAGCAAAAAATTTCAGAATTGCACCTTGCAATGTGGAGATATTACTGTTTGTGCATTTACAATATTCATTGATTTTTGCCACTGAAAAACATGTTTTTCATATACCAGAAATGTTTGAAGCTACTGACTGAATGAAAGGAGCTGGCATCTCACTCTCTTTGAATCTTCTTTATCATGCTAGGATTAGCAGGAAAAAGCAAAAAATTTCAGAATTGCACCTTGCAATGTGGAGATATTACTGTTTGTGCATTTACAATATTCATTGATTTTTGCCATTGAAAAACGTTTTTCATATACCAGAAATGTTTGAAGCTACTGACTGAATGAAAGGAGCTGGCATCTCACTCTCTTTGAATCTTCTTTATCATGCTAGGATTAGCAGGAAAAAGCAAAAAATTTCAGAATTGCACCTTGCAATGTGGAGATATTACTGTTTGTGCATTTACAATATTCATTGATTTTTGCCATTGAAAAACATGTTTTTCATATACCAGAAATGTTTGAAGCTACTGACTGAATGAAAGGAGCTGGCATCTCACTCTCTTTGAATCTTCTTTATCCTGCTAGGATTAGCAGGAAACAGCAAAAAATTTCAGAATTGCACCTTGCAATGTGGAGATATTACTGTTTGTGCATTTACAATATTCATTGATTTTTGCCATTGAAAAACGTCCAGAAATGTTTGAAGCTACTGACTGAATGAAAGGAGCTGACATCTCACTCTCTTTGAATCTTCTTTATCATGCTAGGATTAGCAGGAAAAAGCAAAAAATTTCAGAATTGCACCTTGCAATGTGGAGATATTACTGTTTGTGCATTTACAATATTCATTGATTTTTGCCATTAAAAAACGTCCAGAAATGTTTGAAGCTACTGACTGAATGAAAGGAGCTGGCATCTCACTCTCTTTGAATCTTCTTTATCATGCTAGGATTAGCAGGAAAAAGCAAAAAATTTCAGAATTGCACCTTGCAATGTGGAGATATTACTGTTTGTGCATTTACAATATTCATTGATTTTTGCCATTGAAAAACATCATGTTATTCATATACCAGAAATGTTTGAAGCTACTGACTGAATGAAAGGAGCTGGCATCTCACTCTCTTTGAATCTTCTTTATCATGCTAGGATTAACAGGAAAAAGCAAAACATTTCAGAATTGCACCTTGCAATGTGGAGATATTACTGTTTGTGCATTTACAATATTCATTGATTTTTGCCATTGAAAAACGTCCAGAAATGTTTGAAGCTACTGACTGAATGAAAGGAGCTGGCATCTCACTCTCTTTGAATCTTCTTTATCATGCTAGGATTAGCAGGAAAAAGCAAAAAATTTCAGAATTGCACCTTGCAATGTGGAGATATTACTGTTTGTGCATTTACAATATTCATTGATTTTTGCCATTGAAAAACATGTTTTTCATATACCAGAAATGTTTGAAGCTACTGACTGAATGAAAGGAGCTGGCATCTCACTCTCTTTGAATCTTCTTTATCATGCTAGGATTAGCAGGAAAAAGCAAAAAATTTCAGAATTGCACCTTGCAATGTGGAGATATTACTGTTTGTGCATTTACAATATTCATTGATTTTTGCCATTGAAAAACATGTTTTTCATATACCAGAAATGTTTGAAGCTACTGACTGAATGAAAGGAGCTGGCATCTCACTCTCTTTGAATCTTCTTTATCATGCTAGGATTAGCAGGAAAAAGCAAAAAATTTCAGAATTGCACCTTGCAATGTGGAGATATTACTGTTTGTGCATTTACAATATTCATTGATTTTTGCCATTGAAAAACATGTTTTTCATATACCAGAAATGTTTGAAGCTACTGACTGAATGAAAGGAGCTGGCATCTCACTCTCTTTGAATCTTCTTTATCATGCTAGGATTAACAGGAAAAAGCAAAAAATTTCAGAATTGCACCTTGCAATGTGGAGATATTACTGTTTGTGCATTTACAATATTCATTGATTTTTGCCATTGAAAAACGTCCAGAAATGTTTGAAGCTACTGACTGAATGAAAGGAGCTGGAATCTCACTCTCTTTGAATCTTCTTTATCATGCTAGGATTAGCAGGAAAAAGCAAAAAATTTCAGAATTGCACCTTGCAATGTGGAGATATTACTGTTTGTGCATTTACAATATTCATTGATTTTTGCCATTGAAAAACATGTTTTTCATATACCAGAAATGTTTGAAGCTACTGACTGAATGAAAGGAGCTGGCATCTCACTCTCTTTGAATCTTCTTTATCCTGCTAGGATTAGCAGGAAACAGCAAAAAATTTCAGAATTGCACCTTGCAATGTGGAGATATTACTGTTTGTGCATTTACAATATTCATTGATTTTTGCCATTGAAAAACGTCCAGAAATGTTTGAAGCTACTGACTGAATGAAAGGAGCTAACATCTCACTCTCTTTGAATCTTCTTTATCATGCTAGGATTAGCAGGAAAAAGCAAAAAATTTCAGAATTGCACCTTGCAATGTGGAGATATTACTGTTTGTGCATTTACAATATTCATTGATTTTTGCCATTGAAAAACGTCCAGAAATGTTTGAAGCTACTGACTGAATGAAAGGAGCTGGCATCTCACTCTCTTTGAATCTTCTTTATCATGCTAGGATTAGCAGGAAAAAGCAAAAAATTTCAGAACTGCACCTTGCAATGTGGAGATATTACTGTTTGTGCATTTACAATATTCATTGATTTTTGCCATTGAAAAACATCATGTTATTCATATACCAGAAATGTTTGAAGCTACTGACTGAATGAAAGGAGCTGGCATCTCACTCTCTTTGAATCTTCTTTATCATGCTAGGATTAACAGGAAAAAGCAAAAAATTTCAGAATTGCACCTTGCAATGTGGAGATATTACTGTTTGTGCATTTACAATATTCATTGATTTTTGCCATTGAAAAACGTCCAGAAATGTTTGAAGCTACTGACTGAATGAAAGGAGCTGGCATCTCACTCTCTTTGAATCTTCTTTATCATGCTAGGATTAGCAGGAAAAAGCAAAAAATTTCAGAATTGCACCTTGCAATGTGGAGATATTACTGTTTGTGCATTTACAATATTCATTGATTTTTGCCATTGAAAAACATGTTTTTCATATACCAGAAATGTTTGAAGCTACTGACTGAATGAAAGGAGCTGGCATCTCACTCTCTTTGAATCTTCTTTATCATGCTAGGATTAGCAGGAAAAAGCAAAAAATTTCAGAATTGCACCTTGCAATGTGGAGACATTACTGTTTGTGCATTTACAATATTCATTGATTTTTGCCATTGAAAAACATGTTTTTCATATACCAGAAATGTTTGAAGCTACTGACTGAATGAAAGGAGCTGGCATCTCACTCTCTTTGAATCTTCTTTATCATGCTAGGATTAGCAGGAAAAAGCAAAAAATTTCAGAATTGCACCTTGCAATGTGGAGATATTACTGTTTGTGCATTTACAATATTCATTGATTTTTGCCATTGAAAAACATGTTTTTCATATACCAGAAATGTTTGAAGCTACTGACTGAATGAAAGGAGCTGGCATCTCACTCTCTTTGAATCTTCTTTATCGTGCTAGGATTAACAGGAAAAAGCAAAAAATTTCAGAATTGCACCTTGCAATGTGGAGATATTACTGTTTGTGCATTTACAATATTCATTGATTTTTGCCATTGAAAAACGTCCAGAAATGTTTGAAGCTACTGACTGAATGAAAGGAGCTGGCATCTCACTCTCTTTGAATCTTCTTTATCATGCTAGGATTAGCAGGAAAAAGCAAAAAATTTCAGAATTGCACCTTGCAATGTGGAGATATTACTGTTTGTGCATTTACAATATTCATTGATTTTTGCCATTGAAAAACATGTTTTTCATATACCAGAAATGTTTGAAGCTACTGACTGAATGAAAGGAGCTGGCATCTCACTCTCTTTGAATCTTCTTTATCATGCTAGGATTAGCAGGAAAAAGCAAAAAATTTCAGAATTGCACCTTGCAATGTGGAGATATTACTGTTTGTGCATTTACAATATTCATTGATTTTTGCCATTGAAAAACATGTTTTTCATATACCAGAAATGTTTGAAGCTACTGACTGAATGAAAGGAGCTGGCATCTCACTCTTTGAATCTTCTTTATCATGCTAGGATTAACAGGAAAAAGCAAAAATTTCAGAATTGCACCTTGCAATGTGGAGATATTACTGTTTGTGCATTTACAATATTCATTGATTTTTGCCATTGAAAAACATGTTTTTCATATACCAGAAATGTTTGAAGCTACTGACTGAATGAAAGGAGCTGGCATCTCACTCTCTTTGAATCTTCTTTATCATGCTAGGATTAGCAGGAAAAAGCAAAAAATTTCAGAATTGCACCTTGCAATGTGGAGATATTACTGTTTGTGCATTTACAATATTCATTGATTTTTGCCATTGAAAAACGTTTTTCATATACCAGAAATGTTTGAAGCTACTGACTGAATGAAAGGAGCTGGCATCTCACTCTCTTTGAATCTTCTTTATCATGCTAGGATTAGCAGGAAAAAGCAAAAAATTTCAGAATTGCACCTTGCAATGTGGAGATATTACTGTTTGTGCATTTACAATATTCATTGATTTTTGCCATTGAAAAACATGTTTTTCATATACCAGAAATGTTTGAAGCTACTGACTGAATGAAAGGAGCTGGCATCTCACTCTCTTTGAATCTTCTTTATCCTGCTAGGATTAGCAGGAAACAGCAAAAAATTTCAGAATTGCACCTTGCAATGTGGAGATATTACTGTTTGTGCATTTACAATATTCATTGATTTTTGCCATTGAAAAACATGTTTTTCATATACCAGAAATGTTTGAAGCTACTGACTGAATGAAAGGAGCTGGCATCTCACTCTCTTTGAATCTTCTTTATCATGCTAGGATTAGCAGGAAAAAGCAAAAAATTTCAGAATTGCACCTTGCAATGTGGAGATATTACTGTTTGTGCATTTACAATATTCATTGATTTTTGCCATTGAAAAACATCATGTTATTCATATACCAGAAATGTTTGAAGCTACTGACTGAATGAAAGGAGCTGGCATCTCACTCTCTTTGAATCTTCTTTATCATGCTAGGATTAACAGGAAAAAGCAAAAAATTTCAGAATTGCACCTTGCAATGTGGAGATATTACTGTTTGTGCATTTACAATATTCATTGATTTTTGCCATTGAAAAACATGTTTTTCATATACCAGAAATGTTTGAAGCTACTGACTGAATGAAAGGAGCTGGCATCTCACTCTCTTTGAATCTTCTTTATCATGCTAGGATTAGCAGGAAAAAGCAAAAAATTTCAGAATTGCACCTTGCAATGTGGAGATATTACTGTTTGTGCATTTACAATATTCATTGATTTTTGCCATTGAAAAACGTTTTTCATATACCAGAAATGTTTGAAGCTACTGACTGAATGAAAGGAGCTGGCATCTCACTCTCTTTGAATCTTCTTTATCATGCTAGGATTAGCAGGAAAAAGCAAAAAATTTCAGAATTGCACCTTGCAATGTGGAGATATTACTGTTTGTGCATTTACAATATTCATTGATTTTTGCCATTGAAAAACATGTTTTTCATATACCAGAAATGTTTGAAGCTACTGACTGAATGAAAGGAGCTGGCATCTCACTCTCTTTGAATCTTCTTTATCCTGCTAGGATTAGCAGGAAACAGCAAAAAATTTCAGAATTGCACCTTGCAATGTGGAGATATTACTGTTTGTGCATTTACAATATTCATTGATTTTTGCCATTGAAAAACGTCCAGAAATGTTTGAAGCTACTGACTGAATGAAAGGAGCTGACATCTCACTCTCTTTGAATCTTCTTTATCATGCTAGGATTAGCAGGAAAAAGCAAAAAATTTCAGAATTGCACCTTGCAATGTGGAGATATTACTGTTTGTGCATTTACAATATTCATTGATTTTTGCCATTGAAAAACGTCCAGAAATGTTTGAAGCTACTGACTGAATGAAAGGAGCTGGCATCTCACTCTCTTTGAATCTTCTTTATCATGCTAGGATTAGCAGGAAAAAGCAAAAAATTTCAGAATTGCACCTTGCAATGTGGAGATATTACTGTTTGTGCATTTACAATATTCATTGATTTTTGCCATTGAAAAACATCATGTTATTCATATACCAGAAATGTTTGAAGCTACTGACTGAATGAAAGGAGCTGGCATCTCACTCTCTTTGAATCTTCTTTATCATGCTAGGATTAACAGGAAAAAGCAAAAAATTTCAGAATTGCACCTTGCAATGTGGAGATATTACTGTTTGTGCATTTACAATATTCATTGATTTTTGCCATTGAAAAACGTCCAGAAATGTTTGAAGCTCCTGACTGAATGAAAGGAGCTGGCATCTCACTCTCTTTGAATCTTCTTTATCATGCTAGGATTAGCAGGAAAAAGCAAAAAATTTCAGAATTGCACCTTGCAATGTGGAGATATTACTGTTTGTGCATTTACAATATTCATTGATTTTTGCCATTGAAAAACATGTTTTTCATATACCAGAAATGTTTGAAGCTACTGACTGAATGAAAGGAGCTGGCATCTCACTCTCTTTGAATCTTCTTTATCATGCTAGGATTAGCAGGAAAAAGCAAAAAATTTCAGAATTGCACCTTGCAATGTGGAGATATTACTGTTTATGCATTTACAATATTCATTGATTTTTGCCATTGAAAAACATGTTTTTCATATACCAGAAATGTTTGAAGCTACTGACTGAATGAAAGGAGCTGGCATCTCACTCTCTTTGAATCTTCTTTATCATGCTAGGATTAGCAGGAAAAAGCAAAAAATTTCAGAATTGCACCTTGCAATGTGGAGATATTACTGTTTGTGCATTTACAATATTCATTGATTTTTGCCATTGAAAAACATGTTTTTCATATACCAGAAATGTTTGAAGCTACTGACTGAATGAAAGGAGCTGGCATCTCACTCTCTTTGAATCTTCTTTATCATGCTAGGATTAACAGGAAAAAGCAAAAAATTTCAGAATTGCACCTTGCAATGTGGAGATATTACTGTTTGTGCATTTACAATATTCATTGATTTTTGCCATTGAAAAACGTCCAGAAATGTTTGAAGCTACTGACTGAATGAAAGGAGCTGGAATCTCACTCTCTTTGAATCTTCTTTATCATGCTAGGATTAGCAGGAAAAAGCAAAAAATTTCAGAATTGCACCTTGCAATGTGGAGATATTACTGTTTGTGCATTTACAATATTCATTGATTTTTGCCATTGAAAAACATGTTTTTCATATACCAGAAATGTTTGAAGCTACTGACTGAATGAAAGGAGCTGGCATCTCACTCTCTTTGAATCTTCTTTATCATGCTAGGATTAGCAGGAAAAAGCAAAAAATTTCAGAATTGCACCTTGCAATGTGGAGATATTACTGTTTGTGCATTTACAATATTCATTGATTTTTGCCATTGAAAAACATGTTTTTCATATACCAGAAATGTTTGAAGCTACTGACTGAATGAAAGGAGCTGGCATCTCACTCTCTTTGAATCTTCTTTATCATGCTAGGATTAACAGGAAAAAGCAAAAAATTTCAGAATTGCACCTTGCAATGTGGAGATATTACTGTTTGTGCATTTACAATATTCATTGATTTTTGCCATTGAAAAACATGTTTTTCATATACCAGAAATGTTTGAAGCTACTGACTGAATGAAAGGAGCTGGCATCTCACTCTCTTTGAATCTTCTTTATCATGCTAGGATTAGCAGGAAAAAGCAAAAAATTTCAGAATTGCACCTTGCAATGTGGAGATATTACTGTTTGTGCATTTACAATATTCATTGATTTTTGCCATTGAAAAACGTCCAGAAATGTTTGAAGCTACTGACTGAATGAAAGGAGCTGGAATCTCACTCTCTTTGAATCTTCTTTATCATGCTAGGATTAGCAGGAAAAAGCAAAAAATTTCAGAATTGCACCTTGCAATGTGGAGATATTACTGTTTGTGCATTTACAATATTCATTGATTTTTGCCATTGAAAAACATGTTTTTCATATACCAGAAATGTTTGAAGCTACTGACTGAATGAAAGGAGCTGGCATCTCACTCTCTTTGAATCTTCTTTATCATGCTAGGATTAGCAGGAAAAAGCAAAAAATTTCAGAATTGCACCTTGCAATGTGGAGATATTACTGTTTGTGCATTTACAATATTCATTGATTTTTGCCATTGAAAAACATGTTTTTCATATACCAGAAATGTTTGAAGCTACTGACTGAATGAAAGGAGCTGGCATCTCACTCTCTTTGAATCTTCTTTATCATGCTAGGATTAACAGGAAAAAGCAAAAAATTTCAGAATTGCACCTTGCAATGTGGAGATATTACTGTTTGTGCATTTACAATATTCATTGATTTTTGCCATTGAAAAACATGTTTTTCATATACCAGAAATGTTTGAAGCTACTGACTGAATGAAAGGAGCTGGCATCTCACTCTCTTTGAATCTTCTTTATCATGCTAGGATTAGCAGGAAAAAGCAAAAAATTTCAGAATTGCACCTTGCAATGTGGAGATATTACTGTTTGTGCATTTACAATATTCATTGATTTTTGCCATGGAAAAACATCATGTTATTCATATACCAGAAATGTTTGAAGCTACTGACTGAATGAAAGGAGCTGGCATCTCACTCTCTTTGAATCTTCTTTATCATGCTAGGATTAACAGGAAAAAGCAAAAAATTTCAGAATTGCACCTTGCAATGTGGAGATATTACTGTTTGTGCATTTACAATATTCATTGATTTTTGCCATTGAAAAACATGTTTTTCATATACCAGAAATGTTTGAAGCTACTGACTGAATGAAAGGAGCTGGCATCTCACTCTCTTTGAATCTTCTTTATCATGCTAGGATTAGCAGGAAAAAGCAAAAAATTTCAGAATTGCACCTTGCAATGTGGAGATATTACTGTTTGTGCATTTACAATATTCATTGATTTTTGCCATTGAAAAACGTTTTTCATATACCAGAAATCTTTGAAGCTACTGACTGAATGAAAGGAGCTGGCATCTCACTCTCTTTGAATCTTCTTTATCATGCTAGGATTAGCAGGAAAAAGCAAAAAATTTCAGAATTGCACCTTGCAATGTGGAGATATTACTGTTTGTGCATTTACAATATTCATTGATTTTTGCCATTGAAAAACGTCCAGAAATGTTTGAAGCTACTGACTGAATGAAAGGAGCTGACATCTCACTCTCTTTGAATCTTCTTTATCATGCTAGGATTAGCAGGAAAAGCAAAAAATTTCAGAATTGCACCTTGCAATGTGGAGATATTACTGTTTGTGCATTTACAATATTCATTGATTTTTGCCATTGAAAAA
This sequence comes from Phyllobates terribilis, assembly GCF_046119375.1. NCBI lineage: Eukaryota > Metazoa > Chordata > Amphibia > Anura > Dendrobatidae > Phyllobates > Phyllobates terribilis. The sequence continues at coordinate 63,405 of NW_027366063.1, forward strand.
CGTCCAGAAATGTTTGAAGCTACTGACTGAATGAAAGGAGCTGGCATCTCACTCTCTTTGAATCTTCTTTATCATGCTAGGATTAGCAGGAAAAAGCAAAAAATTTCAGAATTGCACCTTGCAATGTGGAGATATTACTGTTTGTGCATTTACAATATTCATTGATTTTTGCCATTGAAAAACATCATGTTATTCATATACCAGAAATGTTTGAAGCTACTGACTGAATGAAAGGAGCTGGCATCTCACTCTCTTTGAATCTTCTTTATCATGCTAGGATTAACAGGAAAAAGCAAAAAATTTCAGAATTGCACCTTGCAATGTGGAGATATTACTGTTTGTGCATTTACAATATTCAAAAGGGGGGGGGGGGGGGGGGGTCCAGAAATGTTTTGAAGCTACTGACTGAATGAAAGGAGCTGGCATCTCACTCTCTTTGAATCTTCTTTATCATGCTAGGATTAGCAGGAAAAAGCAAAAAATTTCAGAATTGCACCTTGCAATGTGGAGATATTACTGTTTGTGCATTTACAATATTCATTGATTTTTGCCATTGAAAAACATGTTTTTCATATACCAGAAATGTTTGAAGCTACTGACTGAATGAAAGGAGCTGGCATCTCACTCTCTTTGAATCTTCTTTATCATGCTAGGATTAGCAGGAAAAAGCAAAAAATTTCAGAATTGCACCTTGCAATGTGGAGATATTACTGTTTGTGCATTTACAATATTCATTGATTTTTGCCATTGAAAAACATGTTTTTCATATACCAGAAATGTTTGAAGCTACTGACTGAATGAAAGGAGCTGGCATCTCACTCTCTTTGAATCTTCTTTATCATGCTAGGATTAACAGGAAAAAGCAAAAAATTTCAGAATTGCACCTTGCAATGTGGAGATATTACTGTTTGTGCATTTACAATATTCATTGATTTTTGCCATTGAAAAACATGTTTTTCATATACCAGAAATGTTTGAAGCTACTGACTGAATGAAAGGAGCTGGCATCTCACTCTCTTTGAATCTTCTTTATCATGCTAGGATTAGCAGGAAAAAGCAAAAAATTTCAGAATTGCACCTTGCAATGTGGAGATATTACTGTTTGTGCATTTACAATATTCATTGATTTTTGCCATTGAAAAACATCATGTTATTCATATACCAGAAATGTTTGAAGCTACTGACTGAATGAAAGGAGCTGGCATCTCACTCTCTTTGAATCTTCTTTATCATGCTAGGATTAACAGGAAAAAGCAAAAAATTTCAGAATTGCACCTTGCAATGTGGAGATATTACTGTTTGTGCATTTACAATATTCATTGATTTTTGCCATTGAAAAACATGTTTTTCATATACCAGAAATGTTTGAAGCTACTGACTGAATGAAAGGAGCTGGCATCTCACTCTCTTTGAATCTTCTTTATCATGCTAGGATTAGCAGGAAAAAGCAAAAAATTTCAGAATTGCACCTTGCAATGTGGAGATATTACTGTTTGTGCATTTACAATATTCATTGATTTTTGCCATTGAAAAACGTTTTTCATATACCAGAAATGTTTGAAGCTACTGACTGAATGAAAGGAGCTGGCATCTCACTCTCTTTGAATCTTCTTTATCATGCTAGGATTAGCAGGAAAAAGCAAAAAATTTCAGAATTGCACCTTGCAATGTGGAGATATTACTGTTTGTGCATTTACAATATTCATTGATTTTTGCCATTGAAAAACATGTTTTTCATATACCAGAAATGTTTGAAGCTACTGACTGAATGAAAGGAGCTGGCATCTCACTCTCTTTGAATCTTCTTTATCATGCTAGGATTAGCAGGAAAAAGCAAAAAATTTCAGAATTGCACCTTGCAATGTGGAGATATTACTGTTTGTGCATTTACAATATTCATTGATTTTTGCCATTGAAAAACATGTTTTTCATATACCAGAAATGTTTGAAGCTACTGACTGAATGAAAGGAGCTGGCATCTCACTCTCTTTGAATCTTTATCCTGCTAGGATTAGCAGGAAACAGCAAAAAATTTCAGAATTGCACCTTGCAATGTGGAGATATTACTGTTTGTGCATTTACAATATTCATTGATTTTTGCCATTGAAAAACGTCCAGAAATGTTTGAAGCTACTGACTGAATGAAAGGAGCTGGCATCTCACTCTCTTTGAATCTTCTTTATCATGCTAGGATTAGCAGGAAAAAGCAAAAAATTTCAGAATTGCACCTTGCAATGTGGAGATATTACTGTTTGTGCATTTACAATATTCATTGATTTTTGCCATTGAAAAACATCATGTTATTCATATACCAGAAATGTTTGAAGCTACTGACTGAATGAAAGGAGCTGGCATCTCACTCTCTTTGAATCTTCTTTATCATGCTAGGATTAACAGGAAAAAGCAAAAAATTTCAGAATTGCACCTTGCAATGTGGAGATATTACTGTTTGTGCATTTACAATATTCATTGATTTTTGCCATTGAAAAACATGTTTTTCATATACCAGAAATGTTTGAAGCTACTGACTGAATGAAAGGAGCTGGCATCTCACTCTCTTTGAATCTTCTTTATCATGCTAGGATTAGCAGGAAAAAGCAAAAAATTTCAGAATTGCACCTTGCAATGTGGAGATATTACTGTTTGTGCATTTACAATATTCATTGATTTTTGCCATTGAAAAACGTTTTTCATATACCAGAAATGTTTGAAGCTACTGACTGAATGAAAGGAGCTGGCATCTCACTCTCTTTGAATCTTCTTTATCATGCTAGGATTAGCAGGAAAAAGCAAAAAATTTCAGAATTGCACCTTGCAATGTGGAGATATTACTGTTTGTGCATTTACAATATTCATTGATTTTTGCCATTGAAAAACGTTTTTCATATACCAGAAATGTTTGAAGCTACTGACTGAATGAAAGGAGCTGGCATCTCACTCTCTTTGAATCTTCTTTATCATGCTAGGATTAGCAGGAAAAAGCAAAAAATTTCAGAATTGCACCTTGCAATGTGGAGATATTACTGTTTGTGCATTTACAATATTCATTGATTTTTGCCATTGAAAAACATCATGTTATTCATATACCAGAAATGTTTGAAGCTACTGACTGAATGAAAGGAGCTGGCATCTCACTCTCTTTGAATCTTCTTTATCATGCTAGGATTAACAGGAAAAAGCAAAAAATTTCAGAATTGCACCTTGCAATGTGGAGATATTACTGTTTGTGCATTTACAATATTCATTGATTTTTGCCATTGAAAAACGTTTTTCATATACCAGAAATGTTTGAAGCTACTGACTGAATGAAAGGAGCTGGCATCTCACTCTCTTTGAATCTTCTTTATCATGCTAGGATTAGCAGGAAAAAGCAAAAAATTTCAGAATTGCACCTTGCAATGTGGAGATATTACTGTTTGTGCATTTACAATATTCATTGATTTTTGCCATTGAAAAACGTTTTTCATATACCAGAAATGTTTGAAGCTACTGACTGAATGAAAGGAGCTGGCATCTCACTCTCTTTGAATCTTCTTTATCATGCTATTATTAGCAGGAAAAAGCAAAAAATTTCAGAATTGCACCTTGCAATGTGGAGATATTACTGTTTGTGCATTTACAATATTCATTGATTTTTGCCATTGAAAAACATGTTTTTCATATACCAGAAATGTTTGAAGCTACTGACTGAATGAAAGGAGCTGGCATCTCACTCTCTTTGAATCTTCTTTATCCTGCTAGGATTAGCAGGAAACAGCAAAAAATTTCAGAACTGCACCTTGCAATGTGGAGATATTACTGTTTGTGCATTTACAATATTCATTGATTTTTGCCATTGAAAAACGTCCAGAAATGTTTGAAGCTACTGACTGAATGAAAGGAGCTGACATCTCACTCTCTTTGAATCTTCTTTATCATGCTAGGATTAGCAGGAAAAAGCAAAAAATTTCAGAATTGCACCTTGCAATGTGGAGATATTACTGTTTGTGCATTTACAATATTCATTGATTTTTGCCATTGAAAAACGTCCAGAAATGTTTGAAGCTACTGACTGAATGAAAGGAGCTGGCATCTCACTCTCTTTGAATCTTCTTTATCATGCTAGGATTAGCAGGAAAAAGCAAAAAATTTCAGAATTGCACCTTGCAATGTGGAGATATTACTGTTTGTGCATTTACAATATTCATTGATTTTTGCCATTGAAAAACATCATGTTATTCATATACCAGAAATGTTTGAAGCTACTGACTGAATGAAAGGAGCTGGCATCTCACTCTCTTTGAATCTTCTTTATCATGCTAGGATTAACAGGAAAAAGCAAAAAATTTCAGAATTGCACCTTGCAATGTGGAGATATTACTGTTTGTGCATTTACAATATTCATTGATTTTTGCCATTGAAAAACGTCCAGAAATGTTTGAAGCTACTGACTGAATGAAAGGAGCTGGCATCTCACTCTCTTTGAATCTTCTTTATCATGCTAGGATTAGCAGGAAAAAGCAAAAAATTTCAGAATTGCACCTTGCAATGTGGAGATATTACTGTTTGTGCATTTACAATATTCATTGATTTTTGCCATTGAAAAACATGTTTTTCATATACCAGAAATGTTTGAAGCTACTGACTGAATGAAAGGAGCTGGCATCTCACTCTCTTTGAATCTTCTTTATCATGCTAGGATTAGCAGGAAAAAGCAAAAAATTTCAGAATTGCACCTTGCAATGTGGAGATATTACTGTTTGTGCATTTACAATATTCATTGATTTTTGCCATTGAAAAACATGTTTTTCATATACCAGAAATGTTTGAAGCTACTGACTGAATGAAAGGAGCTGGCATCTCACTCTCTTTGAATCTTCTTTATCATGCTAGGATTAGCAGGAAAAAGCAAAAAATTTCAGAATTGCACCTTGCAATGTGGAGATATTACTGTTTGTGCATTTACAATATTCATTGATTTTTGCCATTGAAAAACATCATGTTATTCATATACCAGAAATGTTTGAAGCTACTGACTGAATGAAAGGAGCTGGCATCTCACTCTCTTTGAATCTTCTTTATCATGCTAGGATTAACAGGAAAAAGCAAAAAATTTCAGAATTGCACCTTGCAATGTGGAGATATTACTGTTTGTGCATTTACAATATTCATTGATTTTTGCCATTGAAAAACGTCCAGAAATGTTTGAAGCTACTGACTGAATGAAAGGAGCTGGCATCTCACTCTCTTTGAATCTTCTTTATCATGCTAGGATTAGCAGGAAAAAGCAAAAAATTTCAGAATTGCACCTTGCAATGTGGAGATATTACTGTTTGTGCATTTACAATATTCATTGATTTTTGCCATTGAAAAACATGTTTTTCATATACCAGAAATGTTTGAAGCTACTGACTGAATGAAAGGAGCTGGCATCTCACTCTCTTTGAATCTTCTTTATCATGCTAGGATTAGCAGGAAAAAGCAAAAAATTTCAGAATTGCACCTTGCAATGTGGAGATATTACTGTTTGTGCATTTACAATATTCATTGATTTTTGCCATTGAAAAACATGTTTTTCATATACCAGAAATGTTTGAAGCTACTGACTGAATGAAAGGAGCTGGCATCTCACTCTCTTTGAATCTTCTTTATCATGCTAGGATTAGAAGGAAAAAGCAAAAAATTTCAGAATTGCACCTTGCAATGTGGAGATATTACTGTTTGTGCATTTACAATATTCATTGATTTTTGCCATTGAAAAACATGTTTTTCATATACCAGAAATGTTTGAAGCTACTGACTGAATGAAAGGAGCTGGCATCTCACTCTCTTTGAATCTTCTTTATCATGCTAGGATTAACAGGAAAAAGCAAAAAATTTCAGAATTGCACCTTGCAATGTGGAGATATTACTGTTTGTGCATTTACAATATTCATTGATTTTTGCCATTGAAAAACGTCCAGAAATGTTTGAAGCTACTGACTGAATGAAAGGAGCTGGCATCTCACTCTCTTTGAATCTTCTTTATCATGCTAGGATTAACAGGAAAAAGCAAAAAATTTCAGAATTGCACCTTGCAATGTGGAGATATTACTGTTTGTGCATTTACAATATTCATTGATTTTTGCCATTGAAAAACATCATGTTATTCATATACCAGAAATGTTTGAAGCTACTGACTGAATGAAAGGAGCTGGCATCTCACTCTCTTTGAATCTTCTTTATCATGCTAGGATTAGCAGGAAAAAGCAAAAAATTTCAGAATTGCACCTTGCAATGTGGAGATATTACTGTTTGTGCATTTACAATATTCATTGATTTTTGCCATTGAAAAACGTTTTTCATATACCAGAAATGTTTGAAGCTACTGACTGAATGAAAGGAGCTGGCATCTCACTCTCTTTGAATCTTCTTTATCATGCTATTATTAGCAGGAAAAAGCAAAAAATTTCAGAATTGCACCTTGCAATGTGGAGATATTACTGTTTGTGCATTTACAATATTCATTGATTTTTGCCATTGAAAAACATGTTTTTCATATACCAGAAATGTTTGAAGCTACTGACTGAATGAAAGGAGCTGGCATCTCACTCTCTTTGAATCTTCTTTATCCTGCTAGGATTAGCAGGAAACAGCAAAAAATTTCAGAATTGCACCTTGCAATGTGGAGATATTACTGTTTGTGCATTTACAATATTCATTGATTTTTGCCATTGAAAAACGTCCAGAAATGTTTGAAGCTACTGACTGAATGAAAGGAGCTGACATCTCACTCTCTTTGAATCTTCTTTATCATGCTAGGATTAGCAGGAAAAAGCAAAAAATTTCAGAATTGCACCTTGCAATGTGGAGATATTACTGTTTGTGCATTTACAATATTCATTGATTTTTGCCATTGAAAAACGTCCAGAAATGTTTGAAGCTACTGACTGAATGAAAGGAGCTGGCATCTCACTCTCTTTGAATCTTCTTTATCATGCTAGGATTAGCAGGAAAAAGCAAAAAATTTCAGAATTGCACCTTGCAATGTGGAGATATTACTGTTTGTGCATTTACAATATTCATTGATTTTTGCCATTGAAAAACATCATGTTATTCATATACCAGAAATGTTTGAAGCTACTGACTGAATGAAAGGAGCTGGCATCTCACTCTCTTTGAATCTTCTTTATCATGCTAGGATTAACAGGAAAAAGCAAAAAATTTCAGAATTGCACCTTGCAATGTGGAGATATTACTGTTTGTGCATTTACAATATTCATTGATTTTTGCCATTGAAAAACGTCCAGAAATGTTTGAAGCTACTGACTGAATGAAAGGAGCTGGCATCTCACTCTCTTTGAATCTTCTTTATCATGCTAGGATTAGCAGGAAAAAGCAAAAAATTTCAGAATTGCACCTTGCAATGTGGAGATATTACTGTTTGTGCATTTACAATATTCATTGATTTTTGCCATTGAAAAACATGTTTTTCATATACCAGAAATGTTTGAAGCTACTGACTGAATGAAAGGAGCTGGCATCTCACTCTCTTTGAATCTTCTTTATCATGCTAGGATTAGCAGGAAAAAGCAAAAAATTTCAGAATTGCACCTTGCAATGTGGAGATATTACTGTTTGTGCATTTACAATATTCATTGATTTTTGCCATTGAAAAACATGTTTTTCATATACCAGAAATGTTTGAAGCTACTGACTGAATGAAAGGAGCTGGCATCTCACTCTCTTTGAATCTTCTTTATCATGCTAGGATTAGCAGGAAAAAGCAAAAAATTTCAGAATTGCACCTTGCAATGTGGAGATATTACTGTTTGTGCATTTACAATATTCATTGATTTTTGCCATTGAAAAACATCATGTTATTCATATACCAGAAATGTTTGAAGCTACTGACTGAATGAAAGGAGCTGGCATCTCACTCTCTTTGAATCTTCTTTATCATGCTAGGATTAACAGGAAAAAGCAAAAAATTTCAGAATTGCACCTTGCAATGTGGAGATATTACTGTTTGTGCATTTACAATATTCATTGATTTTTGCCATTGAAAAACGTCCAGAAATGTTTGAAGCTACTGACTGAATGAAAGGAGCTGGCATCTCACTCTCTTTGAATCTTCTTTATCATGCTAGGATTAGCAGGAAAAAGCAAAAAATTTCAGAATTGCACCTTGCAATGTGGAGATATTACTGTTTGTGCATTTACAATATTCATTGATTTTTGCCATTGAAAAACATGTTTTTCATATACCAGAAATGTTTGAAGCTACTGACTGAATGAAAGGAGCTGGCATCTCACTCTCTTTGAATCTTCTTTATCATGCTAGGATTAGCAGGAAAAAGCAAAAAATTTCAGAATTGCACCTTGCAATGTGGAGATATTACTGTTTGTGCATTTACAATATTCATTGATTTTTGCCATTGAAAAACATGTTTTTCATATACCAGAAATGTTTGAAGCTACTGACTGAATGAAAGGAGCTGGCATCTCACTCTCTTTGAATCTTCTTTATCATGCTAGGATTAGAAGGAAAAAGCAAAAAATTTCAGAATTGCACCTTGCAATGTGGAGATATTACTGTTTGTGCATTTACAATATTCATTGATTTTTGCCATTGAAAAACATGTTTTTCATATACCAGAAATGTTTGAAGCTACTGACTGAATGAAAGGAGCTGGCATCTCACTCTCTTTGAATCTTCTTTATCATGCTAGGATTAACAGGAAAAAGCAAAAAATTTCAGAATTGCACCTTGCAATGTGGAGATATTACTGTTTGTGCATTTACAATATTCATTGATTTTTGCCATTGAAAAACGTCCAGAAATGTTTGAAGCTACTGACTGAATGAAAGGAGCTGGCATCTCACTCTCTTTGAATCTTCTTTATCATGCTAGGATTAACAGGAAAAAGCAAAAAATTTCAGAATTGCACCTTGCAATGTGGAGATATTACTGTTTGTGCATTTACAATATTCATTGATTTTTGCCATTGAAAAACATCATGTTATTCATATACCAGAAATGTTTGAAGCTACTGACTGAATGAAAGGAGCTGGCATCTCACTCTCTTTGAATCTTCTTTATCATGCTAGGATTAACAGGAAAAAGCAAAAAATTTCAGAATTGCACCTTGCAATGTGGAGATATTACTGTTTGTGCATTTACAATATTCATTGATTTTTGCCATTGAAAAACGTCCAGAAATGTTTGAAGCTACTGACTGAATGAAAGGAGCTGGCATCTCACTCTCTTTGAATCTTCTTTATCATGCTAGGATTAGCAGGAAAAAGCAAAAAATTTCAGAATTGCACCTTGCAATGTGGAGATATTACTGTTTGTGCATTTACAATATTCATTGATTTTTGCCATTGAAAAACATGTTTTTCATATACCAGAAATGTTTGAAGCTACTGACTGAATGAAAGGAGCTGGCATCTCACTCTCTTTGAATCTTCTTTATCATGCTAGGGTTAGCAGGAAAAAGCAAAAAATTTCAGAATTGCACCTTGCAATGTGGAGATATTACTGTTTGTGCATTTACAATATTCATTGATTTTTGCCATTGAAAAACATGTTTTTCATATACCAGAAATGTTTGAAGCTACTGACTGAATGAAAGGAGCTGGCATCTCACTCTCTTTGAATCTTCTTTATCATGCTAGGATTAACAGGAAAAAGCAAAAAATTTCAGAATTGCACCTTGCAATGTGGAGATATTACTGTTTGTGCATTTACAATATTCATTGATTTTTGCCATTGAAAAACATCATGTTATTCATATACCAGAAATGTTTGAAGCTACTGACTGAATGAAAGGAGCTGGCATCTCACTCTCTTTGAATCTTCTTTATCATGCTAGGATTAACAGGAAAAAGCAAAAAATTTCAGAATTGCACCTTGCAATGTGGAGATATTACTGTTTGTGCATTTACAATATTCATTGATTTTTGCCATTGAAAAACGTCCAGAAATGTTTGAAGCTACTGACTGAATGAAAGGAGCTGGCATCTCACTCTCTTTGAATCTTCTTTATCATGCTAGGATTAGCAGGAAAAAGCAAAAAATTTCAGAATTGCACCTTGCAATGTGGAGATATTACTGTTTGTGCATTTACAATATTCATTGATTTTTGCCATTGAAAAACATGTTTTTCATATACCAGAAATGTTTGAAGCTACTGACTGAATGAAAGGAGCTGGCATCTCACTCTCTTTGAATCTTCTTTATCATGCTAGGATTAGCAGGAAAAAGCAAAAAATTTCAGAATTGCACCTTGCAATGTGGAGATATTACTGTTTGTGCATTTACAATATTCATTGATTTTTGCCATTGAAAAACATGTTTTTCATATACCAGAAATGTTTGAAGCTACTGACTGAATGAAAGGAGCTGGCATCTCACTCTCTTTGAATCTTCTTTATCATGCTAGGATTAGCAGGAAAAAGCAAAAAATTTCAGAATTGCACCTTGCAATGTGGAGATATTACTGTTTGTGCATTTACAATATTCATTGATTTTTGCCATTGAAAAACATGTTTTTCATATACCAGAAATGTTTGAAGCTACTGACTGAATGAAAGGAGCTGGCATCTCACTCTCTTTGAATCTTCTTTATCATGCTAGGATTAACAGGAAAAAGCAAAAAATTTCAGAATTGCACCTTGCAATGTGGAGATATTACTGTTTGTGCATTTACAATATTCATTGATTTTTGCCATTGAAAAACGTCCAGAAATGTTTGAAGCTACTGACTGAATGAAAGGAGCTGGCATCTCACTCTCTTTGAATCTTCTTTATCATGCTAGGATTAGCAGGAAAAAGCAAAAAATTTCAGAATTGCACCTTGCAATGTGGAGATATTACTGTTTGTGCATTTACAATATTCATTGATTTTTGCCATTGAAAAACATGTTTTTCATATACCAGAAATGTTTGAAGCTACTGACTGAATGAAAGGAGCTGGCATCTCACTCTCTTTGTTTTACCATATTTTTTTTTTTTATTTTTAATAAACAATTTAACAGGGGAATAACACACGTGGCATAAAAGTAGTGACAAAAGAATATTCATAATAAGGGAAAAATTCTGAGGGAAGGGAAAGGGAAAGGGAACAAACGGGAATGGATAATCAGGAAAGATGGGAGAAATTTGTTCGTCAAATAGTATATACGATAATACAGAAATTTGAACACTTTAAACACAGATTACTATCATTAGCAAAAATTAAACATATTAATGAGCTAAACACGACATACATTAAGATGTTCCAGCGTTATGAGAGGGTTGAGGGAATTTAGTGAGCCAAATATCCCACTTCCTAGAAAATTTAAGTAAATTATTGTTGATAAGGGCAAATCTGAGTTCAAATATTCTATGGAGATTCATCTTATCAACTAAGTCCTCCAAAGTGGGGACATGTGACTTTCTCCAATAAAAAGCCAAAGCGTTCTTACACACTGAAAATAAGTGAATCACCAAAGATCTTTCAAACGACTTATATGGTTCAAGATCTAAGGATAGTAAAGCCATTTGAGGGGTCAATACTACAGGTCTGCCTAAAAGGTCATCTACCAAAGAAGAGATCTGAGCCCATAGATTCCGGATTTTAGGGCAGCTCCAAAAGAGATGTAAAAGATCTCCCCTAAGGCCGCACTCCCTCCAACAAAGGGGAGAGTTGCTGGGCTTTATATGGTGAAGCCTGATTGGAGTGTAATACCATCTGGTTAGAATTTTGAAGTAAGCCTCTTGTAAGGGCATAGATATATTAGAGGCCTGAGAAAAAAGAACAGCACTCTCCCATTGATCGGATTGGAAATTGAGTTTTAGATCTTTTTCCCAGCGTATCATGTAGAGGTGCTTTTGGAAGGAAAGATCATTATTGAAGCTGTTATATATGTGTCTCAGGCTCCAAAAAATTTTGTGAGATGGGTTGCTTAATAGGTTCACCGAGGTTTCAGAAACAATAAGTTTACCAGAAATAAATTCCAGAATAATGCTCTTTAAATGAGAGTATAAAAAGAAATCAGAGGAAGGTAAGTTGAATCTTTTTTTAAGAGTTTGGAAAGGAATAAAGGCAGAAGCTTCATAGAAGTCTCCAATTTTCCTTAACCCTTTATTGTCCCACTGATCTGGAATGGAAGAGTTATACAGATCAGCAACAAAACCAATTGAAAAATTTTTGACAAAAGAAAATTTATCCCTATCAGAATCTCTTAGGGGACTCTTTTTCTTTCTTTTGGCGATTTTTTTCCAGGCGTCAATAATCGCCTGGAAAATAGGATGGGAAGAATCATGAGTGCACTGTTTAAAGAGATGCCTAAGTAACAATTCACGGGGAGAAGAACCATTATTTAAGAAGGTCTCCAGAGTCATCCAAGCTGGGGGACTGTCAGAATTAAACCAATTACTGCTCTGTTTGATGAGGTTTGCCAAATAGTAAGCGGAAATATTAGGGTGGCTCAGACCTCCGTTGCACTTATTCTTGTACAATATATCTGCAGATATCCTCGCACGTTTATTATCCCAGACATAGGAATTAATCTGATTTTGAATTTTTTGAATAAAGATGTGAGAAATAGTTAAAGGTAAGTTGCGGAAAAAATACAAGATTTTGGGTAGAACAAACATCTTAATAGAGAGGACTCTACCCCACCATGACAAATCTCTTTTCAAAAATTCCATCAAATCTCCACGGACGATATCCTCAATCAGAACCAGGTTGTCAGAAATTGTTGAGTTAATAGTTTTACCAATACTGATCCCCAAATAAGTCAGATTGCGTTTAGCCAAACCGAAGGAAAATCTCGAGTGTAAAACCTCTCTCGTCTGACGGTCCAGATTAATGTTTAAAAGTTTAGACTTCTCATTATTGATCTTAAAATAAGAAATCTGAGAGAATAGTTCTAGAACCTTCGAAACTTCCGCAACCGAATTTACTGGGTCCAGTAAGGAAAGCATAACATCATCTGCAAAGAGGCCAATTTTAAATTCTCGAGATGGGGTAGAAATCCCCCTAATGTCAGTGTTTTCTCTAATCCTCTGTGCCAAAGGCTCCATAGCCAGGACAAAGAGAAGGGGGGAAAGTGGGCAACCCTGTCTAGTACCATTTGTGATAGGGATTGGATTTGAGAGATAATTGTTAACATAAATTTTTGCTTGGGGGTTAGAATAGAGGGCCATAATTGAAGAGAGAAATTTGTTATCAAAACCGAATTTAATAAGGGTGAGTTTAAGGTATAGCCAATTTAACCTGTCGAAAGCTTTTTCAGCGTCTAAAGCAAGCAATGAAGTTGGGAGTTTCGCCGTATTTATCACCTTAATAATATTCAGAAGTCTTCTAGAGCCATCAGTTGCTTGCCTCCCACCAACGAAGCCAATCTGATCGTCGTTGATGAGAGATGGGAGAATAGTCGATAAACGATTGGCCAGAATTTTCAAATATATCTTAATATCAGTGTTAATTAGCGAAATGGGCCTATAATTTTTAACATTATCTCTCTCATCCTTAGACTTGGGTATTAGGGTAATGGTGGCTTCCAGCATTTCTGAGGGGAAGGAGCTTATTGAGGAAGCATGATTGAAAATTTTCGTGAGAGGGGAAGAAAGTAGGTCACAAAAAGTTTTATAATACTCATTGATGAACCCATCTGGACCCGGAGCCTTGAAATCTTTAAGTTGCTTTATTGTGTTAATAATTTCAAGGTTAGAAAAAGGCTTATTCAATGACTCGTGATCCAGAGGGCTCAATTTCGGTAGGTTAATGGAGGATAAAAATTTGTTGATTGCATCTGGGTGAGGATGGGAAATTAGAGGATCAGTTTTGATGTTGTAGAGTTTTTTGTAAAAATTTGCAAACTGGTTCACTATATCTTTAGGGTGGCAAAACGTTATTCCACTATTGTTTTTTATTTTATCTATTCTATTAATTGCTCTTTTACATTTGACTAGGCGGGCCATAAAGCGGGTAGGTTTATTTAGAGCCGCATAGTAATTAAATTTTGATTTCCGAATAATCGCATCATAGGAGGAAGAAATTTCTGATTTTAGCTCTACCCTTAAATTTGAGAGCTCTTTTTGAATTATTGGGGAAGGGGAAGGAAGATTTATTTGTTCTAGTTCTTTTTCCCTAATCAGTTTTTGAAGAGAATTAATTTTTGTTCTTTTTTCTTTTTTTTCAGATGAGGATATCTGCATTAGTACACCACGAAGGACGGCCTTGTGAGCGCACCAGCTGGAGAAAGGATTAGATAAGTCTGGGGTATCGTTCTCCCTAAAATAATCAGAAATAGCTTTTTCAATAATTTTTTTGTTTTTGGGGTTATGAATAAGTGAAGATCTACATTTCCAAAGAAATCCATTTTTAATAAGAGGACCAATATGAATTTCACATGACGTAGGGGCATGATCTGATAGAGACCTAAGGCCTATAGATACGTTAGAGAATTTGGGTAAAGAAAAGACATCAGTTATTATTAAGTCAATTCTAGAGGCCGTTTGGTGCGCATCCGAAAAGTGGGAGAATTCTTTGGAGGTAGTTTGCAGACATCTAAATGTATCAAATAGTTCGTTTTTATAAAGCCAATTATTTAGCGTTGGGTATAAGTGACGGCTGGGGGAGGAAGAGTCCATATGCCCGTCTGGGACCATGTTGAAGTCTCCTAAAAAAATCAATTCACCTCTCCTAACCTCTTCAACCTTTCTGAAAACCTTGTTCAAAAAGGGTATTTGCTTTTTATTTGGGGCGTATAGGTTAACAACAGTGCACTCATGATTATTCAGTTTACAGAGCAATATATGAAACCTTCCATTGACATCTTTATGCTGATCTAAAAACTCAAATGGGACAGAATCTCTGATCACTGTAGCTACACCGGCTTTTTTCCGTTCGCTAGTGGATTCAAATATATGAGGGTAGCGTTTGTGGGTGAAGGTAGGGTGTTTTCCCTCGGCAAACCTTGTCTCCTGAAGACACGCAACATCAGCACCAAGATGACCCAATTCCTTCCAAAGGGAGAATCTCTTATTGGGACTGTTTAGGCCTCTTACATTATAGGTGATGATCTTGATAGGCATAGGTAAATTAATAATCAAAGTAAATCACAAGGAGAGGGGTCAGTTGGTCCAACAAATTCCCAAAAAATAAAAATCAACCGACAATCAAAGCTGGAATACAATATCTCTAATATTAATTCAAAGATAGTAATAACAATAACCAAGTATTCAAAGAAAAAGAAAAAACGAATCAAAAAATCTCCTGAGGGAAACTTCACCGAAAAGGTTCTCCCTCAGATTGGGGGGAAAAATAATGTGGACAAACCATGAAGGCTAAATGTAAAGAAGAATGATAAATTTATTATAGCATGTTAGGTGAGGTGATAAAATGAGTTTATTTTTAAAGGGGACTCCCGAGGGAGTAGTGTTTATCATTTCAGCGGTGGGGTGCCTTTGTAACTTTGTAGGGAATGTCTTTTATAAAATCAAAAAATTTAGGGCCTTCATCAGGATCTGTAAGAGTGAATGTTTTCCGGTTAAAGAAAATCAGCAACTTTACTGGAAAGCCCCACCTATACGGGATATTCATATCCCTCAGTCTATCTGTGGTCAGTTTGTATGACCTTCTTGTATCCATGGTTTCTTTGGAAAAATCTGAGAAGATTTTTAGGTGCGAAAAAAGCTCTGGAAAAGTCCTGTTTTCCCTAATATAATTCAAGATTTTCTCTTTGGTCGAGAAAAAATGTAACCTAACTATTACATCCCTAGGAAGATCCGAGGAGATGGAGGTCGGACGAAATAGGCGATGGGCCCTATCGATAATAAGATCCTGCTCAGAGAGGGATGGGATTGTCTTGTGAAATAAGTCTTTGACAAAAGCCAAGACATCTGAGGGAGAAACATCCTCAGATATGCCTCTAATTTTCAAATTATTTCTCCTACTCCTATCCTCCAAATCCGCAACTTTTAATCTGAGTCTTTTAAGCTCAGATTTAATTTCTAGATTATCAGAAGAGACAGACTCTACCCTTCCCTCCACCGTTTCAAGTCTTTTAGTGTTTTCCTCCAATTTAAGACCAAAAGCTTCCAAAGTAGATTTCATGGTGTCTACCTGTTTCTCGAAGCCCAGTTTCATATTTCTGTCAATTGTCTTTAAAAGATTGTCCAGATATGAACCAAGGTCGGTATTTCCCAACTCTTGTGAAATGGGCATTTTGACCGGGACACTAAGCGTAGGGTCTGGGGACGAAGGGGAAAAGTCCTTTTTAGCACGTCTCTTATCTGGACTAGGATTAGGAGACGTGTCCGAGGATTCCTCCTCCGAACTCGTAGCCAGTGAAGAATACTTGTTGCTCCAGGCTCCTGGGTCCCTTCTCTTTGATGAGATGGAAATATCCATCTCTTCCACTTTTTTTTTTTAACTACGGTAGAAGGGGCAGGTTTAGCATCAGGAATTCTCTGTGGTTTTGGAGATAATAGACTTTTAGAAGATTCTTTGGTGGGAGAGCTTATTTTAGAACTCTGTCTGTCTTCCGGATTTCTATGAGGTGATCTGGACTTAAGTGGACTGACAGTATTGACAGCATCTTCTGATGGGTTTGAAAATGAAAAGCGTTGGGAGGATTTCGCTCTAACCGCACTAGTTTTAAGGGGAGCTTCCAAAGACTTTTGAGTATTTTTTTTATTAGCCGCCATTATAAAATATCAGACCTATGGGTATATATATATAGAAAAACACTAAAATGACACTAAAAATATTTGACCTAAAAGGTGGACAAAAGACTTTAGGGTTGCAAAATGACTGGGAACAATGGCTAGAAGAAATTTGCGTTAAACAAATATCAATCCAACAAAAGACAATCAATACCCTTAAAAACTGCAAAATTATGTACCCCCTAAAATGCAATCCTTAAAATATGAATTACAATCAAAAGTAACAAAAAAAAATAATGAAATTGACCTGAGGGATAAAAATAAAAGGCACATATAGTTCTTAACATGAAACTAATTATTATGGAGGCTTGCAAATCTGTAGAGTTCCATGGGCACCAACTGTTATATATATATCAAGTAGCGTAGTCACAGGGTATATATATGAGGGCAGAAACAGATCCTCCTATCCCCCCCCTCCCCTCAGAGTCAAGTCTCGCAGTCAAAATGATATTACACCGTTTGGAGTTTAATAAACCTCTGTATCAGTATTAATATAGAATCAGCACCATGGACAGCAGTTCAGATCGACGCTGCAGCAGGAGGCAGGAGAAATTGACTGGTATAAGTTCAGCACCATGGACAGCAGTACAGACTAATATAAGTTCAGCACCATGGACAGCAGTTCAGATCAGCACCATGGACAGCAGTGCAGAGCGACGCCGCAACAGGAGGCAGGAGAATCTGAATAATGTAAGATCAGCACCTTGGACAGCAGAGCAGAGCAATGATACAGATAGAGGCGGGAATTTTAAATGTGCCAGTGGAAATTCAGTACTATGGACACGGAGCACAGCTGTGTTGCTGCAGAAATAAAGAATAGAGTCATAGGAGTCTGTAGGGCTCAAATATCGGCAGCATACAAGATTTAGCAGTGTTGCAGCAGGTAGGGGAATCAACCCACAGGGGTCTGCGGAGCCAGGCACCAGAGTCACAGATTCAGCAGAGTCAGCAGCAGAGCGGCACAGCGGGGAGGAATGAAGCGGACCGTAAATACCGGTGGCTCCTGTCAGTTAGGATCAGGGACATCAGAGCGGCCCCCCCAGCAGCAGGAGGGGGAAACCGCCGCCGCTATAATAGACCCGGGGTTATAGGAATGTGGGCTGTGAACACCGGCGGTGTCCGTCAAACAAAGAGGGGGTGGAGCAGAGCGGGTCCGTTGCAGCGGAGGGGCACCGTCACTCTAGGAACAGCCCCAGGAAACAAGTAACAGCCGCACAGGAAGTAAGGAGCCCGGCCGCAGGAACCATCGGTGGCAGTCAGCTGAAGGGAGAAGGGGACAGATCGGCGCCGCTGCAGGAGGGAGAGACACCGCTACGACCGGAGCAGCCCCGGGATTTTAAAGGACGGGTCCCCAGAAGTTAGGTAAGAGCCCGGGCGTCAGCCTGGGTTTAGCTCACCTTACTTTGAAGTATGCAGTCCCGCTCCGGCTCCCGGTCTCCGCGTCGTTCAGGCTTGGGGTCCCAGTCCTCAGCTAGATTTAGGGGTCTTGTCCCGTAGAGGCAGGAGGCTTGGTCCAGAGGAGCAGTGCCACTTCTCCAAGGTGCAGGGTCCTGTAGGTCCGGTCCGGTGTTCCGTAGAGCTACTTCAGCTGGGAGCAGGGACGGGTTGCCTGGCGGCCGCCGGCGTCTCCAGTCAGGGAGAGTCCTGTGGCTTGATAGAAGGGGTCGATCTTCAGGGGACAGAGTCCTATTGGTTCACCTAAGTCCCCGGTCTCAGTGTCCACTCTTTAGGTTGCAGGACCGTGGAGGGGGACAGATTATCACGCGGTCTCCGTCACCACAGCAGCGGGACCGCGCGGCCTTTTTAGATGATATCTACAGTTCCGCTCCTCCGTGTAGCCGCGTCAGCTGTGAGCAGGGCCGGGTCTTCGGGCTGCTGCCGGCGTCCTGAAGCAGGAAGGTCCCGTAGCTTGGCGTCCGTGTGCTGGACTTCTCAGGGCTCCGGTCTCACAATCTTCTTACTTGATTGTAGATCTGGAAGGTCCCCGGGGTCCGCGATCCTCCACAGAAAGTGCCGGCCGGTGTTTTTAACTTCCGGAGTCCTGTCACTGGTCGCAGCTAGTAGCAGGGTGGTACAGCGCCGGGCGGTGGTATCTCTGTAGGAGTCTTACCCCCGGTCGCAGCTGGTAGTGGGGTGGATAGCAGGCAGGGACAGCTTGCAGGCTGGCGGTCCAATACAGTGGGGCCGTTTTCAGGGCTACAGGGTCCCGTGGGTCTAGTTAGGACTCGGTCCTTGTTACTTCCCAGCACAGGCTGTAAAAGCTGAGGTATATAATCGGCTCGTCCCGCAGCCACCGGCCTCCCACAACAGCAGAGCAGGCTTTAAGGGCTCCTTGCCACCTTCCTCAAAATATGAATCCTTTGCAAATTGTCCGATAGCACCCGATAAGCAGTGTTCCTAGGTCCAGAGGAAGGGAGTAGGGAGGGTCCCCTTGCAGAGACACACAGACCTGCAAGCCTGCAGGTCTATGTCACAATACCCACGACTGGCATGAAATCAAGGACGCACCTCACTGCTTCCAAACGAAATATCTCCCAGAATAACGGGTCAGGGAGAGTCTTTTCAGTATCCAGATGATCCTTAAGCTTTAGGGAGTTAATCCATGTAAGAATTGAACGAGTAAATCTTCTTAAGTTGCTTTTATCGTCGCTTTGTAGTTTTAGCCCTCAGGGAGCTCAGGATCAAGCTGCCATCTCGTCCTGTGCTCAGGCCACTCCCCCCATCTCACTCTCTTTGAATCTT